>NC_061114.1:68128495-68172584 GCF_002878395.1 Capsicum annuum
ATTTTAAAAAGAGAATAATTAAGGCATAATACATAAATATGACCCCAAACTTGACACCAAATTATAGCTTTGACTTTAAACTTTGATAGTGCACAAATAGGACCTTAAACTATTCAAAACCTGAACAAATATGACCTCTGATTTTACAACCTCCATACGTGAGTTTCACTTGCACCTACGTGGATATGTAATCCAATCATATGGCGCCACATCATTAAAAGGGTTGACTGGGAGGACTTTTGATCTAGAACTTAAAACGACTTTGTTTTACTTATTATTATTATTATTATTATTATTATTATTATTATTATTATTATTCTACTACTACTACTATTTCTACATATTACGTACTATTATTGCTTCTATCAATATACCACCAC
Organism: Capsicum annuum; assembly: GCF_002878395.1. Lineage (NCBI taxonomy): Eukaryota > Viridiplantae > Streptophyta > Magnoliopsida > Solanales > Solanaceae > Capsicum > Capsicum annuum. Next base: position 68,128,876 of record NC_061114.1, read on the forward strand.
TACTACTATGATTAATTATTATTATTATTATTATTATTATTATTAACAATATTTTAATAAATTTTTATCTTAATAAAGTTTTATTAATAATATTTTAATAACATTAATTTAATATACCACTACTACTGCCTTTAATAACGTTTTCTTAATAACGTTTTAATAACGTTAATATAATACACTACTACTACTGTCCTTAACAACCTTTTATTAATAATATTTTAATAACATTAATTTAGTATACTACTACTGCTTCCCTTAATAATGTTTTATTAATAATGTTTTAGTAACGTTAATTTAATAACATTTTAATAAAATTAATTTAATAATGTGTTAATAATGTTAATTTGATAATATTAATTTAATAACTTTAATTTAATAACGTTTTATTAAAACTAGAATTTTTTTATTTATTATTAGTATAGTTTCATCTTTGAGCTGAAAATAATAAAAACATAATAATGAAAAGTCATTTAAATATATAAAAAGGAATTAGTAAGGGCATAATAGTCATTTTACCCTTTTTTTGACTGTTTGAACGCTCAAATTTTTAGCCCGATGTGCCTAGTTTTGCGTGTACAACACACATTTTGTCACATTGGATCTGAGGTCATATTTGTGCAGTTTTGAATAGTTAAAGGTTATATTTGTGCACTATCAAAGTTTAAGGTCAAAATTATAATTTGCTGTCAAGTTTAGGGTCATATTTATGTATTATTCCAATAATTAATAAATAAGAAAATAAATCATTGGAATTTACATGCATAAATGAATTTAATAAGTCTTGTGATCATGTAAAAGTCTAGATAAATTGAGAACGGTGATCAACTATGTAAGAGAATGAGTTGTGGTTGAATAAATGAATTCCTCACAATAAACTTGTGCTTTGGTAAACATTACCCTGAGGATGTTGATTGTACAATTACGACTATCCTCACACATCTTTGATTACCGTCTTCAATTTATGTGAACTCTTATATGATCACATGACTAATTTAAGCTCATTTAATTTCATAAAATTCAATAATTTATTTATTAATTAATTTTTTTTCACAGTATGCTAGTAAGGGCAATAAAGTAATCTGGTATATTATTGATAAAGTGTGTAGTCTAGATTTACACTGAAAATAATCGATGATCCTCAATTCAATTTTATTTATTTAATTATTTACATTTTTGGTTATGTAATAATATTTTCTTAACCGTTTTACCATCTCGCATATACCTTCCAAATCCCACTGTATGAGAAGTAATCGATTATACTGATGGTCTATGAATGAGGTTCAGTAGTACAAAAATTTAAATATCAATTTCTTAATACGACAATAAAGTACAAGTCAAATCATACCCAATGGTAATATCTGACTTCCTTTTATGTATAAAAAGGAAGGCAATCCTTATTTTAGCTCTCTTATTTCCTTGACTCTATTTTTATTCATTTTTAAATAACTACAACGCCTCAAGCATCTCAAACATTCAATGTAAAAAAATCTTACTTATGTCATTGTGGTAATCCAGCTGTCTTGACGACGTCAAGCATCGATTCAAATCCAGGTCAAAAATTCTTTAATTGTGCAGTTGGAAAGGTGAGTGCATATATGAATATGTGATTTATATTATTCAAAGTAGGGGTGGGCGTTCGGTACTTCGGTTCGAGTTTGATTTTTTTATTTCAATTTTTTTGATTTTTGATTGTGAAATTAGATGTGCCGAAAACCGAATCAAATTAGTTCGATTCATTTCTATTTATGTAAATTTTGGTTCGGTTCTATTTTAGTTTAATAATTTTAGTTTTTCGATTTTGGACTTGTGTAATGAGTTAAATTATATTTATAAATCGGACTAGTTTAACTTTCTTACGTTAAAGAAAAACCAATATAAACTTATAAATTCTTCTAGGTGACAAATAAGAATAATCACCTCCAATGCAAAAATCAGATGGAGGACTATATATTAACTTTCGGTTGTCAAAATCAATGCAAAAAGTAACTTTCAATTTCGGTTGTTGAATGTATTTAAATTTTGGGACTTTGGGTTGTAGGCAGTAATGGATTGTATCTAAAGCCTAAATAGCTAATGGGATTAGTTATTATAAATATTAAATAATAAATATATATTATATATATTATATATATTATATATATTAATATATGTATATAGTAATTTTAAAAAATATATTAAAAATTTTGGTTTATTTCGATTTAAATAAAAAACTGAATTACGTCAACCTAAAAATCAAAAACCAAAACAAAACACTAAATTTATATAAAAAAACAAAATCAAATCGAAAACCAAAAAATCAAAATTGACAATTGAAATAATTTGATTCGATTCGGTATATTGATTTTTCGATATTTATGCCCACTCCTAACTTAAAGTAAATAAGTTTATTTGATTATTGATTTTTTTGGTCAATAATAATGCCAGATGTCTTTTTTAAGTGGCTTGTGGAAGACTCACCGATGAGCAGCCTATCGAAATCAAATTTTCAAGGCATTGCTAAGTTTCAAATGCTACAAAGATTTTGAAAATTCATAAAAATAGAGATCTTCTCATGATATTGTTAAAAAAAATCGAAGAGAAAAAGAATCACTTAAAGTATTGCTAAAAGAAATTGAAATGGAGAGGAATCAACAAAAAGTAAAAGTTAATTTTGGCCGAAGAAAAAGAGAATGGCCTAAAAAATTTATTGTATGATTTGTTGGTGGTAGTTTTTTGGAATGGTGTATTAGGAATGTAAGGGGACTGAATAAATAGATGTATGATTTCTTAAATAAATCATGGGTGCAGTCTATAATTAATCGAAAATGACTTTTACTATATTTACCATCGACCTCTATAAAGAATGACAATAACTAAATTGGTGAAACAATGCAACATATAACGGTAAACAACAACTTCAAGTTGATAGTTTTCAATGATAGTAATCTATAAATAATTAAGTAGGTCTTCTATAATAAAAGTCGTCAACTACATCATCTATAAGACAATCTAATAACTAAACATAATTCTATCAGTAAAGATTGACACAATAAAAAATAAACTTGTTTTTCATTATTATATAGGAATGTAGGGGGACTGAATAAATAGATGTATGATTTCTTAAGTAAATTGTGGGTGCAGTATACAAATAATAGAGAATGACTTCTATAGTATTTACCGTTGACCTCTATAAATTATGACAATAACTGAATTGGTGACCCAATGTCATCAACTGTATTATCTATAAGACAGTGGAATAACTAAACATAATTTCATCAGTGAAGATATGACACAATAAAGAGCAAACTTGTTTGTTATCATTGAGTTGTAAAATATATGTTATACAATTATCCATAAAAAAATCAAACCATTAGAAACAACAAATCACTAAAAAATTGTTTGTTTCAAGCTACTAAACTATATGTTATCAATTATTTTACATGACACCATTCTCATTATTGAGTTCCTTAACAATGTCTATCAAATCCACTTCCTTTTATTTCCCTCTTCTTCTGCTTCTTTTTTCTCATTTTTTCTCCTCCTCTTCTTCTTATTTCTTCTAGCTCCCTCTCCCCCTGTTCATTCACTTCTTCTTCATTATCCTCCTTCACTATTTTCTCTTCTTCTTATTCTACTAATTTTTTCTCACCATCTTCTTCTGATTTCTCCTCATTTTATTCTTCTTCTTCTTTTTCATCAGTTGTTAGCTCCTTACCTTTTTTTTTCTTCTTCTTCCTTATCTTCTTTATCTGCTACTTTCTCCTCTTCTGTTTTCTCTTGTTTCTTCTCTTCTTCCATTTTTTCATCTGCTACTGCAGGATTAGTCACTATGAGTGTTAGTCCTTTAAGGCTTACTTGACGTTAGATACAAGGGTAACTATCGACGTGCATTGCATAGTTTTGAAAATATTACACAAATTATGCAACTAAATTAATTAGAAAGAATAAAAAATAAACTTGTTTGCCTTGGTCTTGTTGCTTCTTCTCGTTCTTCTCAATTCTGATCAACCACTCATCTCTAACATAAAAAACAATATCCAACATAGGTTTTTGAGGAAAGCATCATTCTCATGCAGATCTCTATTATCATAAGTGTTTAGTATGGATTTTTATCCACTATAACTAGTGTGATCACAAGCACACACTAGACTATGGACATGAATACGACTATCCAAATCTTCGTCTTCGTCCATGTCCTTCACCAATGAAGTAAAGACAATCATGCTTTTTAACTCTACCTTCAAGGCATCAATGGACGAGTCCTTAACTTCATCCCTGTATGGCTTAAATAATTTCATGTAGGTTTGTTTTATCTCACGGATAGTAGGAGTAAGGTATTAGTGCACAATCTATAAATAAATATATATATAAATCATATGACATTCACTAGTTTTAAAATATTATTATTGTATTATAATAACTAAAATATTATCTTTGTATTGTTCCCTTTGTGCTTAAATGGGTCGCCTTTCATTACGTTGTTTCTCTTCAATGTGTACCATCTAAGTAGGTAGGAAATGAGCGAAGGAGAATTCAGTGACTTTCCTACATACTTTTCAAGATGAGAAAAAAATCTCATATATCTAAATCTGCAATCAATAGAAGTATAAATAAATTTATAGCAAATATGTATTACTGCATAAATAGGTAAAAGTCTATAATAAATCAATAAGGTGGTAGACAATAAGTATCAAGAATGCCCCAAAAATGTCATATGAAGCATATGATGCATTATTCTTCTTGACAAATGCTTCTTTCTTCTTGCTCAAGTCATTCTTCTTATTCAAATAGCTCAATGTCAACCCAAATGACTCTTTCCCCTATGGATAACTCTCGAAAAAATCTAATTAGCTACCATATTGATTTGTTATAACTACCTTCTTTAGTGGGTCCTTTGCTAGCAGCGTCGAGTGCACGAACCAATCTAAAGAGCTCTTTAACTTTTGCTGCTTACTCAATCTATTACCTTTGATCAAGCTAATCAACCCTGCAACGGTAATGTTCTTGTTCTTCGTCACCTTAAAATAAAAACTTTCACCATTTTGAAGGACTTTGTTCATTTTTGATTCACGGGGTTATGCTGAACAATCGAGCCCTATAATCAAAGTAAATTTTTTGAAGTCAAAACAAGATGACTTAACATTCACACGAAATCAAATTTCATACAATTTTTTTATTATTTTGATACATTGTAGAAAAACATAATGGATCATCTGTCCATTGAATTTAGAATGTTTACAAATGTCTTAGGTGTCCAAAACAGGTTTTCTTAAAGTCATCATAGAACTATTGTTCAACTAGAATGTTTCTAAAGTCCCGATAAACTGCCATTCTTGCTCTTACAGAAATCTTTGCTGGAAAAGAACCTAACTTATCCATCCACATATCTAGGTCGTACAACTTAACAAAGATATCTCTTTCATAAACTGACAAGAATAGGAGATCATCATCCTTCCCAGCTTTACTATCTCTTCTGTTCTCATCATCACCGCTATCACTTTCACTTTTTCCTTCATTTTTTCCATCACCTTTCCTTTTACAATCCTGAATGTCATCACTCTCATATGCACTACTATCCTCATATTACTCAATCTTGATAATGGAGTTTGATTCACTTTCCGACTTGGGTTTTTTTATTTCAACTTTTTCCTTTTTGAAGTTTTGAAAACTTCTTTGGCTTTTCGCTTCCTACTATTAGAAGTAGTCGAAGTAGCCCCTTTAAATACTCTATGAAGTTTACCCATTTATGATATAAAAAAAAATCAAATCTGTACTGATGAATCTATTGACCATGGTCTACTAACATAAATAGAGAAATGTCTCAAATCAAACATACAAATTAAGTAGCAACTATTCTAGAAATCAATAATGTAATCGACAACAACAAGAACACCATCAAAATTGATCTAATTTGGTAAGAAAAAATTCAAAATCAATAGGCCATATAAACATAAAAAATTAATTTTTTTTTAGCCATTATCCAAAGCAAAACACAATTAATTATGCAGAATCAAGAACATAAACTAAAAACTCTCATATTAACTTTTAATAAAGAACAATGCTATTTTTGTAAAACCCAAGAATCACTACACAAAACACAATAAAAATATAGTAAAATGAATCTAAAACTAACTGGGGAAAAAGATTAGACTTACCTGAACAAGAGAAGATGAAATATTTCATCTTGGAGAGGAAGAATGGAGAAACATTTGAATTCCTTTGTTGTTTCAAAAAAAATTGGGAAGAAGAAATATTTAATGATGGAGCAAAGTTGTTAGATTCATTAAATGAATTTAAAAAGAATTAAATATTTGATAAATATAAAAAGGAACCTTGTTGTATTTTTACAAACTTGTATTTGATCTCCAACTTTTAAAAATATTAAAGAGATTCATGACCCCACAATTCTATTCCACATTTTGCTTTTTTCATACCTTAACCCTAGAAAATAAATAAATAAAAAAATTATGTTGGTATGACCTTAATTAAGTTTTCAAAATGGGCATGATACTAAATCTTCTCAAATTATGTTGGCCTAATTTTTTGAAACTCTCACCTTAAAGTGATGTGACAATCTTAGTTAATGCTTGATTTTGATTTTAAAAAATTTAAATGTTAACTCATATCTTATCTTGACCCATTTTATACACTTGGCCCAGTTGCACAAATGTATTAAATTATAGGAGAATGCTTGCATGCTCTTTTCTTAACTAATAATGGATTAGGACACCTGGTGTAATGGATTAGGACGCCTAGTGTGATTGTTTTTATTACAATTATGATTGTTATTCTTATGAAATTACGATCAATAAAAATATAGTAAGAGTAAAAAATACACCTATATCCTGGTTATTCAATCGAGTTTCTTACCTAAACTATCACTAAAAGTTTATTGAAGCATACTTCAATTATCAGTTTTCCACTTTTCCTACTTGAACAATGGTAATATTTCAGGGACACGCAAACAACTAGTTAAGGCGTGTTTCAATAAATATTTGATGATAATTATGTTAGAAAATGCATATTCCTGATAGTTTAAGGATGAAACTCAAAGAATTGAGATTCGTTAGAAGTCTTTTTGACCCTTGACTCATGAAAATGAGGAAATATAGAATAAGATAATGAGAGTAATAATAAATAAAGCTGCTTGGCTGCAAGCACCCCTCATATCCAACTCTAAGATTGTGGGTTCGAGTCATTAACAGAGCCAAAAGAATAGAAGCTCTTATGAAGGGTTTAAAAAAAAGAAGGAAAAAAGCTCAAATATGTCATCAAACTATTAGAAATGGCTCACCTATGTCACTGCCTTGAAAATTTTGGCTCATCTATGTCACTACCGTTATAAAAAGGTTCATCCATGCCATTATTTTGCAATGGTGGTTTTGTAAAATCATTATTACCGTATGACCTCTTATTAGAAGTCTGCGTCACCAAATTTAAATCAACTAATATTAATTAAAATTAATATAAAAGATCAAATCTATTAAAATAAAATCCTACACAATTAATGAGTTTGGGTTTTATTTTTAATGAGTCCAATTTTAAATTTTAATGAACCCAATTTTTATTTTTATGATGTGATCAATTTTTTTTAATAGTCCAATTTTTAATTTTAATAAGTAATATTGATTGATTTGAATTTGGTGAAGTGGGCCTCGAATAAGCGATCATGTGGGAAAACTAATTTGCAAAATCACTGTTACAAAATAAAAGCATGAATATATCTTTCTTCAATGGTGGTGGCATAGATGAGCCAAACTTTTAAAGGCGGTGGAATAGATGAGCTAAATTATAATAGATGATATAAGTGAGTCATTTCTAATAGTTCGATGACGTATTTAAGCCTTTTTCCAAAAAATAAAGTAAAAGAAAAAGGAAGATAACTAAAAAAGAAGAAAGGAAGATAACTAAACTAACTCAAACGGAAAATGAGACCATTTCATAATATTGTATTCTAATATCTGAAAAATGCTGACAATTAAGCAACACTAGAAACACCAACAACTAATATTTTTATGCTTACACTCTTGGCTCACTTAGAATCACCAAGCAACAACTATTTCAGGTGATTGACACGTCACTTTTTAAATTAAGAAAATATATTAATTAAGCAAAGTACACTTATTAAGATCCTCACCTCACTTTTCTAGTTAGAGGCATAGTGATTTTCTTAATGATTCCACCAAAGTAAAATGACTTTTCTATAATAAAAGAAAGAAATATAACTTCCATTTAATGAAACCAAAATTGAATGACCATGTATGAAATTTACTCATAAAATAAAGAACATGTTGTGAAATATAAAGTAAGAACAAGAAGAATGGAGAGAGTAGAGAGAGTAGTTCTTTATTTCTCTTGAGTAATTCTTGAGGGGTTTCCTGAGGGGTCAATTACAATGAAGGAAAACCCCTTTATTTATAGAAAAAAATTAACTTTGTCTCAAAAGTTGGGGTTTCTAACTTTTTCATAAATAGACATTCATTATATATGGTAATACATCTATAATACTATCCCATGAATGTCTAATTGATAGATAATGTGCCTCGTTAAATTTTACTAGAAAAAATTCCGTAAAAAAACATCTAGAGAAGAAAAAAGAGTACACATCTCTAATAGTACGCATATATGCCACCTCACTAAAAATCTTATAAGGAAAACCCAATGGAACAAAACCTTATTAAAATAAAAGATTGCAATGCATATTAACTCTCCCTAATGAGAATATATTTGAACCTATAAGACCTCGTAAAAAAAATTTAATCATTTTATTTTTGACTCTCCCGTGTGCGTTACATAAATTTTTGACTTGAATTATGTTAAGGAATGTTAAAGGGATGTTTTGAGGAATTTTTGGAATTCTCTGAAGGGGTTCGGGATCATTTTAGGACCTCGAGGAAGTAAGGGTCCATGATAGTGGCATGCCACGCCACTTAGCTTCTGTGATAAGAGCGTGGCACTCCAGCTACCCTTCACGCTAGCAGCATGCCACATTACTGTGTTAATTTCGTCCATTTTTTATTTTTTAACTTGGGATGATGGGGGTTTAGTCCTTTACCCCTTAAACGACTTTAAAACACCAAATTAACCTTTTTCTCTTCAGTTATCAAGATCAAACATCATTCTTTTCTCCCTTTAACTCTCAACCCAAGAAAGTTAAAGGGTTTTACAAGAAATCACTACTCCAACATCTATTTCTTTTAAAATTCTTTGGTATTTCAAGCATTATACTCTTTTCTTAGCTTGAATTTTACATTGTGACCTTAATTTATTGGTTATTCATGTGGTTTGAATTAATGGGTTTGAAATTGGATTGAGGGTTTTTGGTTGTTATTACTTGAATTACTTTTCTCATGTTTTAAATGGATTATTCATGCTTTAATTGATGATTTTAGGACTAAATTGGTGCATTGTGATTATGGTTAAAATAGGTGACATGGGTTTTAACAAAATTGATGAATTTTTGGTTTGTCAATGGAATTAACCTTAACCCACATTTTAAATTTGGTTTTGAGTTTTTTTTACATAGTTAAATTTATCTTTTGAAAAGTATTGCATTGCATTAATGTATAAATTGATTTGGAATGTCCTTGGTGGCCTTAGTTTTGGATTTTAAAACATGGAACATAGGGTTCAATGGTTAAATGGACTGGTTTGGCATGATTGAATTAGCTTGCAAGCATGTTGGTATGACAATATCAAGTTGGTAAATGCCTAAATAAATGACTCCTTGGTTAAATTGTTTATTTATGTGTAAATTATTTTAATTTGGTGTTAAAAGGAATTGTGTAGCTCTCCGTGAAGGTGTAGTCCCAAGGAGACCAATACTGAAAACAATATTTACTGATGTTGGGGTTCAATATGACGATTTATCTGGATACACATTATATTTTGGATGGGTATCAACTTGGTTTCCTTAGTCTTTCATCGGTACATGTGGCTAAAATGGACTAAGTCCCTTTCAGCGGGGGTAGTCAGACCCATATAGCCCGTGGGTGCCTTTAGGACGGAGCGAGCTATATAGTTTAGGCTAATGGTTTAAACTATTATGTTAAAGGACCCCTGTCACTTTCCTGACATCTTATATATGTAATAAATATTATGCATGTGGTTTTATCTTGTTTTTGATAAATGCACTATTGTATCCCTTTCTCTCGAGTTACATGCTAGAGTTTGCCTTACTGACCATCTCCGGACTCTACATCATTTTGTTATGTAGGTTCAAAGGACTTTTCTGTTGCTCCTATACAGCGTTAAGTGGTTTGGTCCATCTGTTGGTCTACTGTGAAGTGGTGAGCTTCTATCTTTAGGTAGGCTCGATCATTTTATTGGTTTCATTATTGTCTTAGTATTTTTTTTATTCTCTTTGTCATAGTCAGGGGCATGCCCACATTTAGTTGGTATTTCTTATTTAGAGGCTTTTATAGATAGTTTCGAGGATAACATAGATGTCTTATTTTGACTCTTAGCTTTTTTAGTATTCACATATCTTTTATAGACTTATTCAGATTATTCTATTTACAATTATATGCCCTTGACATAAGGCTAAGGGGGTCATCTCTGGCCTATGGTGGGATTGAGATTACTTATCACGTCCAGGCCCAGGTTTAGGTCGTGACAAACTTAGTATCAGAGTACAGTTCAGGTTCACTGGGTGTCTACAAAGCCATGTTGAGTAGAGTCCCTTTTATGAGTGTGTAATGCTCCATACTTATAAGGGCGAGGCTACAAGGCATTTAGGAATGCCTTTCTTTCTTGTGTTCTGTTTTGGGATATAGAGTCTAGTTTCTATGAAACTTCTCTAACTCTTGGCTTACTCATATTAGATCATGCCTCCCCAAAGATCTAATGATCATAGAAATTCTATTAGAACCTCTGTTCCACCTGAAGAAAATATAAAGGGAATTCACCCTACTTATGGAGTGTAGACCTAGTCTAGGGTCCCTGATCATGCTACTCCACCTGGTGTTCCATTGGTCCCTACTAGTCCTCCTTGGGCTTCTCAATTTAGTAATTCTTATGCTCAATCGCCTTAGACATCTCTAACGTGGAGTTCCGTCAGTCTCTCTATCAGCTTGCCCAACTGGTGGCATCATAGTCTCGTCGATTTGATCATGTTGGTCCTGTTGCAAATTCATCTGAGGTTACCTAGGTTGGACAGTTTATGAGGTTGAATCCTCCAACCTTTACAGGATCTAAGGTTAAGAAGGACCCTTAAGGGCTTATTGATGAGATAGAGAAGATCTTTAGGGTGATGCATGTTACTGATTTAGAAAGTGTGGATTTTGCTGCTTATTATTTAAAAGAGATGGCTCTTTAGTGGTATTAGGAGTTGAGAGAGATGAGGGGTGATCGTGCTGAGACGGCGATGTGGGATAAGTTTTTTAGTGCTTTTCTTGATCACTTTCTATAACACCCTAACTTAGGATAAAGAGTCCAATATCAACCAAAATATAGGAGAGATCTAGGTATATAAGTAAGATAGCCTTACTTTCTAGTGATGCATTTTAAAGCCATGCAGGCTTGGGCCTAAAACGGATAATATCACTAGTTGGTTAGGCTGTTATAGTGGTCTCTTGAGCCTTGATGGTTTGGGATTCCTATCGCAGGCAAGGCTCTGACTCGGTTCGTGACAAGAATGGTATTAGAGTTTCTCCTATGTTAGCCCTATCGATGTGGGCCAGAGTTCAAAATGAGTTTAGGCAAATCCCGGTAAGGTAGGAAAAACCTCAGTCCTAAATCTAGGCAAATCCCATTCGGTGGGGCAAGCCTCAGCAGGACGCTGAGTCTATAAAGGGGGGTGTATGTAATATCCCAACTTAGGATAAGGAGTCCCACATCAACAAAACATAGGAGAGATACTGGGTATATAATTAAGCAAGCCTTACTTAAGTGTCAAATTTTAAAACTGTGCGGGCTGGACCTAAAATGAACAATATCACTAGTGGGTTGGGCCATTACAGGGGTCTCTCATACCTTGATAGTTTAGGATGACCATCGCAGCTAGGGTTTTGACTCGGGTTGTGACACTTTCCTCAAGATATAAGGGAGGCTAAGACTGAAGAGGTTGTGAACTCGAAGCAGGGTAAGATAACTGTTAAGAAGTATGCCCTATAGTTACAACTACTGTCCCATTATTCTCTAAAATTGTGTGCAAAATAAGGTCCAGAATGAGAAAGTTTACTTCTGGTTTATCCAATAATTTGGTGTTAAAATATAAGGCTACTATGCTTAATAATGATATGGACATATCTAGACTAGTGGTTTATAAGCAGTAGGTGTAAGATGCGAAAAAAATCGGTGGAGATGGGAGAAAGGCAAAACAATAAGATTTAGATGTGCGAAGCAAACTAAAAGTCGACAATAAAATTAGAGAGAGGGTAGGTAGTGGAAAAAATAGAAGAATTAGGCACTCTTATTCGTCAACTAGTGCTCCTTATCCTAAACCTTCATGTTATCATCTTTTTCAGGTTAGCAGAGGTCCCAAGGAATAGGGTGCTCAGTCTTAAGTCAATGGAGCTCAGTCAGCCCTACCCTATCCTCTTTGTTGATTTTGTGGACAGCTTTACCATGGTTATAGTGAGGAGGGGAGGAACTTGTTTTTTAATTATGGTCAACCAGGTATCTGCGATAAAATTTTCCTATAGCTAACATTGACACTAAGCTAATAAAGTCTTGATCACCACTTCTTTGGCTCCTGCACCTAATGGCACCACTTCAGGTATCGGCAACGGCCAAAATTATGTCTATGCACTTGCTACTCGTCAGGAGTCTGAGGCATCCCCAGATGTTGTTACTGGTATATTTTTTTGCTTGTTCTGGGTTCCACCCTATTTTATGTGACCCCTTATGTTGTTGTACACTTGGGGTATAGTCCTAAAATTATTTCTGCCCCTTTTTCTATTTCTACTCCTGTGGGTGAGTGTATTGTTGCTAGGAAAATCTATAAGGGCTGTGTGGTATCCATTCATCATAGGGAGACACCTGTAGATTTGATAAAATTTGACATGGTAGATTTTGATGTGATCTTGGGGATGGATTGGCTCCATTCGTGCTATGCTTCTTTGGATTGTAGGAGTCGAAAGATCAGTTTTTATTTTTCTAATAAATCGATAATTGAATGGGAGAGGATTTCCTTATATCATCTAGTTCGGGTTAAGGATTCAAATTTTGAGAGTCCCTATTTGCAATTTGTCTTTGTGGTTAATGAATTTTCTTAAGTTTTTCCGATTTCCTAGAATTATTCCTGATAGGGAAATAGGTTTTGTCATTGACCTTCTACCAGATACCCGTCCCATTTCCACTCCTCCTTATATAATAGTTCTGGCTGAACTAAGAAAACTAAAAGAGCAGTTAAAGGATCTTCTTGATAAAAGTTACATCCAATCTAGTGTTTCTCCGTGGGGTGCTCCCATACTCTTCATGCAAAATAAAGATGGGTCTTTCTAGATATGTATAGACTATTGACAATAGAATAAGGTTACAATAAAAAATAAGTACCTTCTTCCTAGGATTGATGACCTATTCGATCAGCTTCAGAGTGCTAGGTATTTCTCTAAGATTCACCTTCGTTAGGGTTATCACCACTTACAAATTAGGTAGGTTGATATACCCAAGACCATTTTCTAGACCTGGTATGGCCATTATGAGTTTTTGGTTATGCTATTTAGGTTGAACAATTCTTCAATTTCTTTCATGGATCTTATGAATCGGGTGTTCAGCAGTTTGTGGATTTATTTGTTATAGTCTTTATTGATGACATCTTTTTGCACTCCAAAAGCGAGGAGGATCATGCCAATCACCTCCAAATTGTGTTGTACAAACTCTTAAGGACCACGAATTACATGCAAAATTTTCTAACTGTTAATTTTTACTAAGTGTTGTGACTTTCCTCGAGCATGTTATTTCTAGTAAAGGGATCAAGGTAGATCCATAGAAAGTTGAGGTAGATAAAAAATTGCCTATAACCACGACTCCGAACGATATTAAGTGCTTCTTAGGCTTGGCTGGGTATTGCATGAGGTTTGTGGAGAGTTTCTCATCAATTGCTGCTGCACTAGCTAAGCTAAATCAAAAAGGTTATGTTTTTGTGGTCTGATGCTTATACGAGTAGCTTTGAAAAGTTAAAGGATAAGTTGAGTTCTGTTCCTATTTTGACCCTACCGAGAGTATTGAGGGATTTGTTGTGTATTGTGATGCATAGGTATGGATAAGTTAAAGGATAGGTTATGTGTTGATGCAACATGGTAAGGCTGTAGCCTATGCTTCTAGGAAACTTAAGGTTCATGATAGAAATTATTCAACTCACAATCTAGAGTTGGAGGCTGTAATTTTTTCTTTGAAGATTTGGCGCCATTATTTGTATGACGTGCACATGGATATTTATTTAGATCATAAGAGTTTCATTATGTGTTCACGCAGAAGGAATTGAATCTTAAATAGAGAGGGTGGCTCGAGCTACTTAAGGATTACTACATGAGTTTGCACTGCTACCTAGGTAAAGCTAATGTTGTTGCCGATGCTCTTAGCAGGTTGTCAATGGGGAGCTTATCTTATATTAGAGAGGAGAAAAGATAGTTGGGGAAGGATATTCATTGGTTGGCTAACTTGGGAGTTTACCTTTTGGACTTTGAGGATGGAAGAGTGACTGTTCAGGAAGTGGTTAAATCAGCTCTTGGTGCTGAGGTCAAGGAGAAACAAGTTTTGGATCCCATACTTATGCAAATTAAGGATGATGTGGGTCAGCAAAAGGTTATGGATTTTGAGATTGGGGGAGATGGCATCTTTAGATATCTAAAAAGTTTGTGTCTTCCTGATGTGTATGGGTGTAATACCCCGTATACTTCTTAGTCTAATTCAGCTCGTAAAGTGTACATGAGAGGCCTAGGACCTCAAAATTTAGTTAATTGTTGAAGACTTAATCTCATTTTTTTGGCCACTAAACTTTGATGATTTTGTTATTAAATTTCTTGGCCTCAGAAAGTTGGTTTCTAAGTTAATTCATTGTCAGGGTTGTCTATAGTTCATTTCGGGTGAGTTTTAGATTTTTTGGATGACGTTTGAAGCAAGTTTGGATGGCCTAACCACCCAACGCAATTAGGCCGCATCGTGTCGCATACCACATTGGCTCTACAATGCGGTGCGATGGCCATTGTGTCGATGGGTGATGCAATGGGTTGGTCATTGCGTCACTTGAAACATTTTCAGCCTTTTATATCCTGAGCCCAGGATGGTATTTTAGTCTTTTTACCTTACTTTAACATGGGATTGGAGTCCCAAAACAACATTTTTACCCCTAAATTCATATTTCACTAAAATCTAAAACATTCTCTCTCAAGAACACAAACCTTAGCCCTTCAAGATTCGAGTTCAATTCTCTAGAAATCCCTTAACAACTTCCAAGAATTTATCAATTGAGGTATGGTAAGTGTTATCCAATGGTACTTTCCAACTCTTGGAGCCCAAGAATCCTTTTCAAAGCTTAAGTTATGAGTTCGCATGATTTAGATCGTAATATGTTCATGTATGTGTTGAAATTTGAGTGTCAAGTTATCAATATATGAATTTCATGTGAAATAAACTAATACGTATGTTGGTTGATTTAAGTATCATGTTGAACCCATTAAATTGTAAATTGAATGTTGAAGTCATGATATGTTAGCATATTCTTCATTCCTATGTACAAGGTTATGCCTTTCAAGTATTTTATAAAATGTCTAGATGAGTGATAGTTGAATTGCAACTATTTTCTATGCCTTTAAATTTGTGGTATGGTTCTATTGTCAATGATATCGAGTCCTGGGGGTTATAATACCCGAAATTTAGTTTTTTACTTAGTTTTCAGTAGTTATAGAAGTGTCGCAATTGTATCATGAGCAGTAACACTTAGTTAATTAACATGGTCAATGAGAGTTCAGTCAAGCTTAGCCCAATCTAGTGATCAGTGTCGTTTTAGTTGGGAGAAGGATTCAACACCGAGTGAACCCAGGGATGGGGGTATTCCTACCAGCTTAGAGTATGACCCTTAGCAGTAGTCCCTGAGTTGCAAAACTACGTAGCCAGCATAGGTTGTTATGTCTTCCTGCCAATTTAGGGTTGACATATATATATATATATATCTCCTGAGTCTTCCTGCCAGATTAGGGTTACCCAGCCTTTGTTAGTGATCCGTGGCACGGTACTAACACCCTTCTAACTGGGGTCACAGTTGGACCCCAATCAGTCTAATTGGGGTATGTCGGTTAGATGAAAGCTCCCACAGTTTCATTTTCAGTACTCAGTTCAGAATTCAGTTCATTCTTGCTTGACCATAGCATATAGTTTACCAGTTATTTAACTATCAGATTTCAGTATCTTAGTTTACAGACTACTTCAGTACTTGCTTTATGCATGGTCATGCATTCTAAGTCTTTACAGTTTTCATGCATCATTACTCAGTATCTCATGCTATACATTTAGTCAGATATTACTCATGAACATGGACCCGTGCATATCAGCCTAATATTTTTAGCATACCAGTACATTCAAAATTACTGACTACATACTCATTTTCTTGCGCTATGATGTCTTATATCATAGGTTCATATGCTCGGATTCCCGATCATACTTAGACTTTCCAGTGCATCAGCAACAACAACTGTAGTAAGTCCTTTTCCTTCAAGGACGAGTTACCTTCTATTCATTTATGTCAGTAGTTCAGTTATTTAGTCGGTTAGAGTTAGGTGGGAGCTTGTCCCATCAATTTCATAATCAGACAGTTTAAAGGCTTTCAGACTAGTATAGACAGTCTGCTCAGTTTTTAGTTGTTTTATCAGTATGTTTCCAGACATTTTAAACCATATTTCATGATTGTTTTCAGTTATTAAAACCTTATGTCATTTCAGTTGAAAATTCGTATATGTCATTTATCAGTTTTATTCAGTACACCAGCCCATGGGTTAGCTTGTGATCTCATGGGACCATAAGCACTATGTGGCATCTAGGGTGTACTTCTAGGGCATTACAATGGGCTGTGAGAATGGATTTTGATCAGAGGTCATGAGTCCCGATATACAGTTCATCCAGATTCAACCAAGATGTGTCATGACTAGAACAAAATCTACTGGTAGAATAATATGAAGAGGGATATGACAAATTTATTGCTAAGTGTATGGCATGTCAGCAAGTCAAGGTAGAACATTTGAGGACTGGTGGAATATCCTAAGAGATAGAATTGCCTATGTGGAAGTGGAAGACGATATCACGACCCAATTTCTTAGGTCATGATGGCGCCTACTATAACCCACCAGCAGGCAAGCCAAACCCTGTAGTCCAGAACGGCTAGTAACAGACTACCTAATTAGATATAGGAAACTATGCGGAAAAGATGAAATAAAAAATCAATTACATAATATTGAGCTGCTAATAATACAAGAGTGCAAAGAATGAAATATAAAGGGAATTACACTGGGACAACTTATCTCCGAATACAACATGAAGAAAAATCTAGTATATAAGAAGGAGATAAGTAATACACCTCAACGATGATAACCTATACTATGATTTGCAGAATGCAGAAGTGTAGTATGAGTACCAACGAATGGTACTCAGTAGGCAACTACCAACTGAGCTCTAAAGATAAATCAGATATACATAGCATATAAATAGAATAGAAAACTACATCCAAGAGTCCAGTAATCATAAAATAAGATAATGAGGTAATAAGGATAACTTATCCTATTCATGTCTAAGAGACTAACATAATAAGTTTAAGATGGTATTAAGGATGGACTATTCTATTCCAACCATACTCAGAAACCTCAATATTATACTGTATATACCTGGCCAATATAAAAATACAGGAAGAAGAACGATTATATATATGAATATACAAGGCCAAGAAGTGGATACAAAATATGAATAAATGAAGGAAGGGATATACAGTAATATCATAGACACATATATCTAGATATACTTATATATAGCTATAAGGTCAACTCGAAGCACCACCTAGATGATCATATCTTCATTTTAAGGCCTCATTATAATCCTGTCAGGTTTTGGTTCTATCATACTCAGGGTTTCTAATCCGTATGACTAAACATGAAATAAACATACATGATAATGCAATCGTAAGATAGAAGAGTCCGAAAGCATACCTCAAATCTTGATACCAAATCAATGACCAATATGTCATAGGCTAGACATAACAATGAGCATAACTGTGATGATAACAAAATCAATAACAACATGAGTAATCGGCTATTCCGGACAACCAAACACCCAGCCAAGGCTTTTCATTCCCCCACCGCCCCAATCTTGGAAGGTTCAATCAGATTATAACAACACATCATAGTTATCACCCATATCTATAGAGACATCCTACACTAATTGATAGACATAGACACATATTAGTGATAGGCGATGTGCATGCAAGAATAAAGGCAAAGTACACAATTAATATCAAAATCTCATCATCATAACCATCTCTATCATAATTAAGCCTATCATTTACATTCACACGCCACATATAACACATATTATATTTGAAGAAGAGTAGGTAGAAGCCTACCTCAAAGTCGAACCACAAAACCTCTATCACGACCCAAACTAAGGCCTGTCCATGATGGGTATCTCAAGTCCCACATAGACCAGAGATCCCCCTTTACCTAATGTAACTCGGATAACAACCACAGGTGTCGGATGAATTTCGAACATAGAATAAGATAGAGCAAAATAAGACTAATGTTATCTCATGAATGTCTAAACCAATCCACCAAACAGGACACCTAAGTCCACAGTAATCCACCAAGCCTCTATAATCCAAAGTTAATAAAATATCGGGACATGCCCCCGACAATAGCTAGAAACCAAGTATAACAAAGTATAAGAAATAGAATATAAAGACCATACAATGAATGCCTTCAGAAGTATGAAAGATCACCACTTTAATGTCAACTCACAAACCACATGAACACCTGTTCACTGCGTAGGAAAAGAAGAAGAAATTTCGATCCCTGTATCGCGTGGGGATACAACATCTAGAAATGGTTAGAGGTTGGAGCTCTAGCATGTAACTCAGGAATAGAGGAATAAAATAATGCCATCATTCAAACCAAGTTAAACCATTATATGAAATCACATGTATACATATGTATATATATAAATATATCATGACGGGATATGGGACAAGGCTTAGTATGAGCTTTGAAAATATTAACCTGGGATGTGTAGCATAATCGTCATATAATAAGGCACCCAAGGGCTATATCGGCCCAGTTCTGCCCTAGATAAAAGTGACCCAGTGCATGTAGCAGGACGAACCAAAAAATATCCATAACCATATATGCCTTTATAGGGGACTCAAAATTTTCGGCATAATCAAAGTGACTTAGCACCAATGTATACAATATGGGGGACTCGAACTTCCTGTTCATATATTCATTCGGGGGACTAAAACCTCCTGGTCAAATAGACACCTGCACCGGCTAGTGCGGTTTCCAGTGTTAGTCCTTCGAACTCCACTTTCACGTATTGACTACACATATCGCTTTAAAGCCTATTGAAAATATTCTTTACACATACACACAACCATTAGTCTAATTACTTACCAAAGGCATCCTGTTGATATCATCATACCAACCCCATTTGCAAGCGTACAACATGCCATAACCATTATCATTCAACATTGTGACTCACACCTATTGTCTATACAAAGACATCAATTCAATACAACATTTAAGGACTCGAACCCATTTAGTCATTTAAACCACCAAGGTTACAATTCAAATCTACTTATGGCCAACAAGGCCTTCATGAAACCATTTACCAACTACTTACATTATTAGGCCAATGTGTTAGTTCAAATCATAATTTAATTAATTTTATAGCTATCAAGACCTTTCCAAAACTATTCATCCTTCATAAACATTCTTATGCCAAGCATTAGTTCAAAACACAATTCATCATGTGACAAGATTCTTCTCATAGGCATTTTCACAAATAGGGTGAGGGCATACCATTATCAAACCATTATTCAAGTCAAAACCATCAAGTTATGGTTAACCATGACCCATTCATAAACCGCAATCCCTATGCACCCACATGTGAAAAACCAATATAAAAAACATGTATGAATATAAGAGATATCATGAGAGAACACTACTCAATATTATACATTCAAACCCTTAACCATGGCTTTCAAAACCACCATTTATGATTCAAGAAAGATGTTTAAATCATATATTTTTTGTGAACCAACAATGAAGGAACAGTCACATGCCTGAGTTATGAAGATTCTCGAAGAGATTTGATCCTTAATCCTCTAGATGGCCACCTTGATGAAGCCCCGACCCAATATTTTTGAGAGATTTTTTAGAGAGTTTTTAGAGTGTTTTGATCTTATAAAGTGAAAACTAAGGGACCAAATAGTATTATAAGACGTGGGGTGGGTTTAGGATAGGAAAAGTCTAAAATACCCCCAGCTTAAAAGCTATAGAAGACTTGCAGGAGGGTATGGTTGGACTCTTCCACTCATACTTTGATAAAAAAGTTAGATATCACACTCTGTCCAACATACAATTCCTTGCCTAACTCGTACCCTAACCATACAACTAGTACGCTTTAAGTCATAACCTAAGTACAAACATCAAGCCTAGACACTGAAGAGTATACGGTTTGGCACTATACTTCTCGTATCATGTACATATGACTTGTATGGAGTCTTCTCATATCAAGAACAAAACTTGGCCAATGTAACACTGACCAACATATGACTAGGGTCATAGACCCGTATACATACCATACGAGTGGTATGGTTAAGTCATATGATGCACAGAAGGTTCAATATTTAGGGAATTCTGCAAGGGCAAAAGTTAAAGGTGTTTCAACCTCACATCATTCACCACGTACCCATTTTCACTTCATAATCCCCAAAATGTCATCACACTATCAAAATAGTAATCTACTCATCAATAAGAGTCTAACGATACCCATATTGCACTATTGTGCTTTGAGTTCAAAAATGACACCAAAAACCCCAAGTGAGTCCCATGTACGGAAATTGTATTTCTGACGTCAACCCAATGTTCATACACTATCAAGGTATCATAAACCTTAAGAAATAGGTGAAAACAGAGCTTATTTAGGGGTAAAATCAAGCCCTCAAGCTATTTGGGGTTTTGGTAAAAAATCAAGAAATTCAAGCATGAATTCGAAGGATTCTTACCTCAAATACGAAGATAAATATGTTAATCAAGCTCCCAAGTCTCCCACAAGACTCAATTTAGAGTTATCTTACCCTTCTAGGGCCTCTTGGTCTCAAAGATGAAGAGAAAATGGACAAATCGTGACTTGGGGGCCTATTTATAGCCCTTTCAGGCATGGAGATAACGAGATCACCTTCAAATAAACCACAATATCCATGCCGTGATCTCCATAGGACTTGCCACAATCGCCATGGAACTAGTACCAACCAAGTCAAAACTTATTTTTGATCCTCAAAACACATTCAAACTCTAATTTTTGCAAATAAACCATGTACCCCACTAAATTCGATGTTCTGGACGCGTTAGAGAAGTTGGATTTTCCATCCAAGGCCGTTTAAATTAATTTTAGGCACACCCATACCTTTTAATTTTCCTACTTTTAGACCAATAGGTTGAAATGAGCTTAGGTACATTGGGGCCCGAACCAAAGGTCTACCTAGACTAAAATTAATATTCTGGAACTTCTTGTACGGTCAGAATTTCCATATAAGATCATATTACTAAAGATTTTTCCTGATGGCAATTTGGAGCCAGTAAAGATTCTAAATAAGAAATCGATTCTAAAAATCAAACAAACTGCCCGGTAACCAAACTATCAGACCCACCAAGCCATAAATGACTTGGTGCAACTATGGAAAAGCACTAGCAGCAAAGATAAGCAAAAATATGAAAAATGACCAGAAGTGTCATTACAATATCCACTACTAAAAGAATTTTCATCCCCAAAAGTCAATGGTTACAAAGAATCTCAAAATCTCAGAGGGGTGAGGTGCTGGGCTTGCATACTCTGAGTATGACTTCGCAGATAATCTCCACGAAGAGGGAAAACTTCTAAGGGATTTCGCCATAGGTATCCCCTTTTCAACCAAAACTCTCACTTCACTTCCAAATAGCCAAAACTTAACTTTAACCACTAACTGGACTCCAACTGAATCAAAAAGGATGATGCACTTATATCTGAACCACAACACACTGATACCATCTCTATACTCAAATAAATCAACAAAGGCCCATCTGAGCCAAAACTAACCTGATACATGAGTCATACCACCCACTCCAAATCAATATATTGCTTTTCTTTACCATTCCACACCTACTATCTACTCCAAGCTAGGAGAAAAATCATATGAGTTTGATCCACGCAGTCTCATCACAGGGGACTCAAAGAATTGAAGCTGAAATGTTGAAAGTCCATACGACCAATGTTAAAATAAGCTCATAAGTCACTATTTGGGAACATAGATGGAGATAATCAAGGAATACAATCTACTCCATCCTACAACTAATTCAAATGGTAATCAAACTAAAATCTAGAAGATCAAGGCATACTAACCATCACTGAACGATCCACTTTGGGATGCCCCATTAATTAAGACTAGAATCATACTAAATCTAACTCGAGTATATTACTCCCCACTGAGCATATATTAAAAAATTACCAAAGAAAACTAATAACTTTAGGCCAAAGCTAAAGGAACCAATACCGAGTCCATGGGCCATCATCTTAACACTTTGCAACTATAATCCATCAAAAGTCGAGAAGATCAAATAGGTAACCACGAAGTAGGCTCATCCAACCTATACATGAAATTCGTACTAAGATAAATCTAAAATGAACGCTGCACTCAAGCTTTACAACTCCAAGCTGAAATCTCAATATAAAAGTTGAACTGCTCGATCTCAACTACCTAAACCAAACCTGATGATAGGTAGGCATTAATACTCTAAATATGATATGACTTTCAGATCGCCATCCTATGGTGTCAAATCCAAATTTGAGCCAACGAATCCAAACCAAGGTCCAATACTCACATCGACCATACTGTCTGAATTAAGTATATCTGTACCATATCATCCTGAGCCAAAATCAAAACATAGGGGAAGAACAAAGTCATAACAGAGGATAAATCACCTGATCAAAACATAGAAAATTTAGTCTAGTAAGTATACGAACTCTAGCAACTCAAGAAATGTAACTTTAGTTAGAACTAATCCATTCAATACTCTATCTCGATAAAGAATAGCCAAAGGCACATATCAACAACAATATCAACAAGCCCACTGTATTCCTACATAGTGGGGTCTGCGGAGGGTAAAATGTACGCAGTTCATACCGCTACCCCCGAGCCACAGTCATATATCATTGAGGAGAAACACTATACCAAGCATAATTAGGACGAACAACTATGAAATGGGGATTTATTGAATCCTCCTAAGTAGGTAAATCATCACTCGATTCATCTGTGGATCACATCATCGAAGAAGAAAAATGCCAACTTAAAAAGTAATCATGGGAAAGGTCACTTGCCTCTATCTCCCTAACATTACGAAAGACAAAAATCACATCACGGTGAGAATGAAGCGTACAACTCCATACTTATTAAAAGGAAAAACCATCACAAGGATATGAATCCAATAATTCTATGAGATAAATCTAGGGCATCTCGATATCCATATCAAATCGCTATTGGGCAATGAAATAACCACGAATTAAGAATGGACCTCAAACTAGTCAATCTCACAAATGGGCTAAATAAAAAGGGATAGCTAACACAAAAGCCTTCACAACCCAAGAGGTAAGTCTAAGAATCTCAAACTCAATAACATGCTATATAACTAAATTGCCAACTCTAGGGTCATACAGAACCTCGAAAGGTCAACTTACCTTCGACACCCAATACATCCTCGAATCATCTGACATATCTAACCAAGAGGTAAAACAATCAACCTAGCCCTGCTATAGAAAAAAAATTATTTAATAGGGCTGTATCTACTTAATTGTAACACCCCCGTGCTTTTTCTTAGCTTAAAAGTTGCCCCTAAAATGTTAAGGACTTGCTTTAAAGCGAATACACTTTTATACATGTGGAATTTTCAAGATTTTAACTTTTCATTGCGTGGGAAATTAAATAAGATTTCCATCGATACCAAATTTGCCCAAATCCAACACTCGGATGAAGAGTTAGAGCTATTTTAGTAAGACAGTGTACCACCTAGTACTCCAGTGCATTGCGGAGACAGTCCAAATGGCATTTGTCATTTTATAGTGAGGCAAAATGATACCACCGCATTTCACCCCTAGCTTTTTTCCTAATTGTCAATTTCCAGTGTGACTCCACGATCACGGCGCGTCGCGCCAAAAGAAAAATTCAAAACCATTGAGGCACTGCGATGGCACCGCTTTGCGCCATTAGCCCAGTTCCCAATTGTCAGTTTCCAGTGACACGACACGATAGCAACGCGTTGTGCCAGCATACAAAATTAGGATTTTCAGTCATTTTTGATTTTTAATTTTGAGGGCACTAAGGACTTTTCCCTCACCCTCCAATCAGCCTAAACACACAATCAAAACCCTAAAAGAGAACAAATTGCTCATTAATTCATTATTTTTTCTCAAGAAGCAAGCCATTCTCTCTTAAAGGGTAAAATCCTAGTTCAAGAAATCAAGGTCAAGCCCAAGAAATCCTTCAAGAACTTCAAGAATCTCACAAATTAAGGTACATTAGATGTTGATTCATGGGTCCCTTTCACCCATGAAGTCCAAGAGTCTTTTTTCAAATATACAAGATCTTAGATTTATGATTTCCATGTTTGAATTAGAATGAATTCATATTCATTATAGTAGTAAGGTTTCAATCCATGATTTAAGTGCAAGTTTCATGAAATTAAATAGCATGTATAATAAATATGTGGTTATATTGATAGATCCTTAAATTTATAAAGCGATTAATGCATCTATGATGTTGATTTGGTTTTCAATCCATGATTAGGATAAGATTCATGAAAAATAGAATAGTTTTAGGGGGAATTAAATGAATTACATACTAAACCCTTGAATTTGCAATTGAGTATTGTATTCATGATGTTTATGTGATGACCATTATCATGTGAAATACTCATGCTCCCCAAGTATTTTCTAAAATGCCTATGTGAAGTAGACAGGGGAATCATGAGATGTTATTATGAGATCTTAATCATGTACAAGCTTATGCCCTACAAGTGTGTGATAAAATGCTTATGTGAGTTGACTAGTGAAGGCATGAGATGTTATTATAAGATCCCATTCATGTACAAGTTAATGCATTACAAGTGTTTGATGAAATGTCTCTATGAATTATGACCAAGTGAACATTGTTATATTATTCAAGATTATGCTTTGCTTTACTTCACATGCTATCGAGTCCTGGGGGTATTTAATACCCAACAAGTCAGATGTTTACCTAGAGCCAGTATCATTTACAGAATAGTATCAGTCATGTCACGATCAATACTCTCAGTCTGTTATAAAACTCAGTAGAGCTCAGTCAATAACAGAACTTAGGAAAACTTAGTAATCTCAGTCTCAGTCTAGTCCAGTCCAGTATACTCAGTTTAGTGTCTTTCAGTTGGGAGTAGGATTCAGCACCGAGCGAGAGCAGGGGTGATGGCTTCCCTATCAGATAAATAAAGTCATTAGTAGCAATCCATGTACTCCAGAACTGCATAGCCAGTACAGGATGGGGAGTCACCCATTAGACTAGGCTTGACTACCTGCCAGAGGTCACCTGTCAAATTAGGCTTGGCTCCGCCTAGGTTTCACCCGTCAGTTAGGCTTGGCATCCTAGTTTTGTAGTGTTAGTACCCATGGCATGGTATTAGCACCCTTCCAGCTGGGGTTACAGGTTGGACCCCAATCAGTTCAGAAAGGGGCATGTCGGTTAGATGATTACATCCCATAGTTTCAGTCTCATTTCAGTCTTCAGTTCAGAACTCAACTCAGTTTTATAGAATCAGGACTGTCAGATATAGTCAATCAGTATCAGTTAATCAGCTATTACAATTCAATACTTAGCATGAGAAAAGCTCAGTTATAGTTTATATATATGTATATTCATAGATTATATCTCAGTATTTACAGTATTCTCAGATTCTCCACGTATTCTCATTTTCAGTTATTCTCATTCAGTCAGTTATATCTTTATGTATATGAACCCTTGTATTTAGCCTTACCTCATCTAGCATACCAATACATTCCCACATACTAATGCATACTTTTCTGTGCTATGATGTTTCATATCATAGGTTCGGACGCTCAGGCTCCCGATCACGCATAGTAGATTTAGGATCAACCAACAGCAGTATATTTAGCAGTGAGTCCTCATCATTCGAGGATATTATACTATTTCATATTTTTAGTAGACGTATTAGTTCAGTAGATGGAGTTAGTTAGGGGATTGTACCATCAACTCCACTTTTAGACATATTCAGTTAGAGAGTTTTCAAACAGTGTTCAGTTTTTTCTAGATGTAGTTATTTATCAGTATTTCAAATGTTTTGAACTTTATGGCATTTTAGCCCATTTTCTACATTAATTACAGCATTATTATTCAGTGGTCACAATAGATATCATTCATGGGTTAGCTTGTGGTCCTTCGAAGTCAAAAGCACTATGTGATGACTAGGGGGTAGTCTCGGGTCGTTACATCATTAATCGAATAAGATCACAAAGAATGAAATTCTATCAAGATATTACTAGTTTAAATAGCTATCGAGTAAGGATCAATTACATCAAGTAATAATATCAATAACCTCAAGTAGTGATAGCAATAGTAACAACAATATCAACATCAATATAATGAATAGGAGGTACCAAAAAAAATCAATATCATGTACCGCTTGCGAGCAGTAACAAGGCAAATGTGCAAATATAAATGGGACTCGAACCAAAATATTATACTCATAATGAGAAATATCAACATAGATCTACTACACCCACTACTAAAAAATAAATCACTGGCATAGTAACATACTCATAGATTCAATAATAAGGCATATAATAACCAATATTAGCTAATCAAGACATATAATCATCAATGGGTATAGAAATCCAGTACTCATAATAAAAGATAAATACGATAAACAAAAGCACACCTCTCATGGAAAAATCCACAATCATATGCTTGATGAATATAGGGAGAATAAATTTGAACTGGTCCAAACTCGGACCAATCGACTAAATTATCACTGAAGTATCAAGC
Organism: Capsicum annuum; assembly: GCF_002878395.1. Classification (NCBI taxonomy): domain Eukaryota; kingdom Viridiplantae; phylum Streptophyta; class Magnoliopsida; order Solanales; family Solanaceae; genus Capsicum; species Capsicum annuum. The sequence goes on from NC_061114.1 coordinate 68,156,114, forward strand.
TCACTATCTCTAACTAAAGATGTCACAACATCCTGGGGCTAATATGAATAAGCTGAATGGCTTGAAATCCCCTGTCGGGGACACTCTCTGGACCAATAATTGATCTTTCTGCAATAGCAATACTTTCGAAGCTCAAATCTGGCGAGCAACACGGACTAAGCCAAAATGGCTGGCCAACTGATATATAGAGAAATCTCTACTATAATGGTCACTCTTCCCTCAATTATAGCATGCCTCAAGAACTCTAGGTTAGTGAAAACACATGTTGACTCTGCCCGATTAACAAACTCATATTCGGGGCACTCTCTTGACCCAAGTTTTATCTCGTCACAACCAAAACAAGCTCTCAAATGGAATACCAATAGCACTATACTGATGGCATAGCCTCTTGTTGTCACCTCCATAAGTCTCAATATATTCTCTTTTTTATGCCCCCGCATAATAAAAAGTCTAAGAGAAAAAAGATCTAACTGCTATCATGTGATCAAATGCCAAGTAGAGTGGCAATGTTGGTCCTCTAATAAATACATACACTACGTTCTACTCAGAAATATAGAACATAGAAATACACTAGGCCCTCCCAGGAAACCCAATATCGTACGTAGAAACTGGTCAGGAACGATGATGAACACCTACCAATCCAACTCTAGCTTGAGAACTGTTCAATCACTTAAATGTCATCCATACCTGTAAGAGCTTTGCAACATAACTCGGATCCCCAATGTTGAACCTCAAAGGGCTGAAGTAGTCACAAGCTCAACTAGAGCCTAAGCCGGCCCCAAATCCTTTTTGGCTGACGCTGAAAATCTTCAATATCCATCTCTGACTCTCTAGTTTGACATTGCACTAAAACTCTAAAAAGGTGTGCTAAAGTCTCATCCACATCCGTCGACAATGTCGACCATCTTGCATTATTCATTAAGGATAAAATAGATTCAAAGAATGTGTTCAAGATTCATAGCAATGCGAACATATGATAAGGAGTCAAGAAGTGATTTTTTTAAAATGTCCCTATAGCCTCCCAAAGATAGGTTATGGATGTCTCTGCACTAATCCATAGTACTCTACTAATACTTTGCTCTTGTCCTAATACACCGGTAAAGCCTAGGCTATGATACCAATTTGTCATGACCCAATTTCATAGGTCATGATGGCGCCTACTATAATCCACCAGTAAGTAAGCCAAAAACCAAAGTTCGGAATGGATAGTAATGGACTACCCAATTAGATAAGGGAAAAAATACAAAAAAGATGAAATTAAAGATTAATTACATAATATTGTCCCAAAACCTAGTAGTATTAGTATAAGAGCTACTAATAGTACACGAGTACAAAGAACGAAATACAAAGGGAATTACACTATTACAACTTATCTCTGAATACAAGATGAAGACAAATCTAGTACATAAGAAGGAGATAAGTATTACTCCAAATGTCAGGAGCTCACTCTAAGTCTCTGAACCATGGATGCTCCGCACAACGTATACCTCAATGACAATAACCCATACTATGATATAAAGGCTACAGAAGTGTAGAATGAGTACCAATGAATGGTAATCAGTAGAAAACTGGTAACTAAGCTCTAAAGATAAAGCAAATATTCATAGCATATAAACAAAAGAGAAAACTACACCCAAGACTTTAGTAGTTATATAACAAGCCAATGAGATAATAAGGATAACCTATCCTATTCATGTATAAGAGACTAATATAATAAGGCTAAGACAGTATCAAGGATGAACTATCCTATTCTAGCCATACTCAGAAATCTCAACACTATACCGTATATACCTGGCCAGTGTATGAATAAAGGATGAAGAAAGATTATATATAGATCAATATCCAAGGCTAATGAGGGCTATACAATATGAACGAATGAAGGAAGGCATGTACGAAAATATCATAGCCACATATAGCTTGATAGACGTATATATAGATATAAGGTCAACTCAAAGTACCACCTAGATCATCGTATCTTTATTTTAAGGCCTCATTATAATCTTATCAGGATTTGGTATTATCATACTCAGGGTTTCTATTCCTTATGATTAAATATGAAAAAAATATACATGATAATGCAATCGTAAGATAGAAGAGGTTGGAAACATTCTTCAAAATCTCAATATCAAATCAATAACCAATCTATTATGGGCTAGACATAACAATGATCATAACTGTGATAATAACAATATCAATAGCAGTACGAGTAGCCGTCTATTCAGGAAAATCACACAACCAACTAAGACTATGGGTGTCCCCACCGCCCCAGGCTCGAAAGGTTCAATCAGCATACAATAATACAAAGCATAGTCATCACCCATATTATGCAGTCATCCCATACCAGCTAATATACATAGGCGTGTACTAGTTATAGGTGATACACATATAAGAATGAATATAACGTACATAATCAATATTAAAATAGCATAATCATAACCATCTAGATCATAATCAACCTCATCATAATCATCCTCCAGCCTTGCTGGGTATCAATATCATCATAATCTCCTTCGAACTTGTTGGGTATCATCACATCATCATAATATCCTCTGGCCTTATTGGGTATCATCATTTCATCATAATATTCTCCAGCTTTGCCGAACATTACTACATCATTATTATATTCATATCAATGTTAGTAATAGAGAGTGATCCCTATGAGGGCTAAAGTAAAGTACAAGTCCTACGAGGTCTAAAGTAAAGAACAAGCCTCATGAAGGATAAAGTAAATAGACATGAAAAGAGAAATAAGGTAGAGTATGTTTCCATAATTCATCATTCATCATCAATATCACATTAACAATTGGAAATTACAAATAAAATGAATGTTATAACTTTTATCGGGGTTTACCTAGAATTTATATTATCAATCTAATATCTTTATTTATCCCATATTGAAGACATGTTTATCTGGATATGATAGGTGCACGAGCTCAAGCCCTTGATAAAAGGGTGTAAATTTGTAAGTTTGTTGCCCGGAGTGAACTTTGGGACTAAATCATTATAAAAGTGTAGAGTAGGTTGGAATCTCTCATGACCAAATTAACTAGTAAATCAAATCATAGAACGACACTTGTCTCGGTCAAGTCTTTAAAACATTATTATTAAACCTCTTTTACATATAAATTACCCTTTAAAAGATGCATTTATTGTTATGAAGACATCTATTTTAAGGTAGAAAGTGGGCTTAAACCCTTAGTTAGTGACAAAAATAATAATAGTATAATCTAGTCGAAATTGTATTAATCATCGATGCAACGATCATGAATGTACCAAATCTATACATGCCATCACCAGTATTCATACGATGGAACCATAAGCGTTAATATATCAATAAACTACAATCATATCCTCTACGAGGATAGACCCTTCCCGAATGGTCAACTCATATCATAACATAGCCTTAGGCCCAATAATCTGTCAGGAATAATCATAATATCAGAATCACGACCTTAGGCCCACATACATATATGGAACTCATATTAATAATCACGTATATATAAATCATCTCATAACTATAGGCCATAGTATATTCATGAGGCATAACATCTTTATAAGCTATGAAGCATATCTATAATCATCTCACATATAGGAGGCATCTTACTTCTAGGAGGCATAATACATCACTAAGCATATCTCATAACTATGAGGCATATCATATCTATGAGACATCTCGTATCTATAGGTTATGTATCATGACTATAAGGAATACCATGTCTATAGGCCAATTATCATATCTAAGAGGAATAATATCTCTAAAGCCCCAATATCACATCTAAGAAGAAATAACATCTCTAATGACCCAATATCACATCTAAGAGAAATATTATAGCCATAAGCCATTAGCCATTATACGAGGAAAAATACCATCACTAATCATCAAACCACCAAGTAACCTTATACTAAGGTTTACTAGCCTCAACTATGCTTAACACCCGCAAATAAGTCTTGGCCTAAAGAGGGCCAGACGATCCCACTTCTAATCCTCAATTTTCATATTTAGGCACTAATACCCCAAACTATTCTAAGGTATCTAGTTCAACTTCTAGATGTCAAGTAAGTTACAATAAATCCTAAGATAGGAGCGTCGTCTAGAAACATGTGCATTTATGTCAATGTTACCCAAATTATAGTTTCAAGATTACTAGGCTAGCACAACTAAGGTCAAATATACTAATCATACTTCCAATGCCAAAACCATATCCCAAACCTGATATTGCATCATATCCATGCCACAACTTAGTCCAATCTAGGGAGAAGGCCATAGAATTCAAAAAGGGTCATAAAAATACCACCTTATGGGTCCAAAATCCTTATCTAATCCACAAACATTAATAATCAAGACTAAGTTATTCTACTCATTATCAAGCCTATCATTCACATTCACATTCCACATATAACACACATCATTTTTGAAAAAGAGTATGTAGAAGCTACCTCAAAGCTGAACCACAAAATCTCACATCATTCACCACATGCCTATATTCACTTCACAATCTCCAAAATATTATCACAGTATCAAAATAATAGTCTACTCATCAATACAAGCCTAATAATACCCATATTGCACTATTATAATTTAGGTCTAAAAACAACACTAAAAATCCCAAGTGGGTCCCATGTAAGAAATTTAGGTCTAAAAACAACACTAAAAATCCTTAGTGGGTCCATGAAAGGAAATCCTATTTTGGATATCAACTCAATATTCATACACCATCAAAAAATCATAACCCTCAAGAAATAAGTGAAAACTAAGCATATTTAGGGCTAAAATTAAGCCCCCAAGCTATTTGGAATTTTGGTCAATGATTCAAGATATTAAAGCATGGATTTGAAGGATTCTTACCTTAAATTCGAAGATATTCACATTAAAAGATGTTAATCAAGCTTCTAATTCACCCACAAGACTCAATTTAGAGTTATCTCACCCTTCTAGGGCTTCTAGGTCTCAAAGATGAAGAGAAAATGGCCAAATCGCAACTTGAGGGCTTTTTTATAGACTCTTTAGGCTTGGAGATGCCAATACAGACATAAAATGGACCATTATTTCCATGCCACAATTTCTATAGGCCTTACCATGATCGTCATGGCACTAGTACGAGCAAAGTAAAAACTTATTTTTGATTCACAGAACTCATTTGGACTCTAATTTTTGCAAATGAACTATGTAACCCCACTAAATTCAATGTTTTGGATGCATTGGTGAAGTCATATTTTCCATCCAAGGTCGTTAAGATCAATTATGGTCCCCACATCTATATCTTCTGAATTTCCCACTTTTTGACCAATAGGTCAAAATGAGCTCGGGTACATTGGGACCTGAACAAAAGGATACCTATCCTAATATTGATATTTTAGATCTATTAGTATAGTTGAAATTTTCATATGTGATTGTATTAATGAAGTTTTCAACTGGTGGCCATTTGGAACCAGTAAAGACTTCTTAACATAAAACTAGTTCTAATGAATTATTCAGTAACCAAACTATCAGTCCCAATAAGTCATAAATGATTTGGCGAAGCTATAGAGAATCCCTAATAACAAAGATAAGTGGAAATATGAAAATGACTAAAAAGGTCATTATAGATGATTAATATTGATTTAGTTATGGATCTTCGTGGTCTCATAATCAGTATGATTACATTTGGATCATTGTGGATAGGATGGCTAAGTCTCTCACTTTTTTCTTGTGAGAACTAACTACTCAGGAGAGGATTATGCTAAGTTATTCATTCAAGAGATAGTTAAGTTGCATGGGGCACTGTTGTCCATCATTTTAGACTGACATATGTAGTCTTTTTCTCACTTCTGGTATTTGTTTTAAAAAGGTTTGGGTACTCAGGTGAACGTTAGCACTGGTTTTTACTCTCAAATATATAGACAAGTGGATCACACCATTTAGACTTTGGAGAATATGCTAAGGTCATGCGTGATTTATTTGAAGGGTTGTCTGGTTGATCATTTGCCTTTTATCGAGTTTTCTTATCATTCTAGCATACAAATGGCTCCTTTTAAGGCACTTTGTGGTAGAAAGGATAGGTCCCCCTATTTGATAGTTTGAGGTAGGTAATATTGGGTTATTTAACCATAACTTGGTTCACTAAGTCATGAAGAAGTTTAAGGTGATTAGAGAGAGACTTAAGACTGCTCAAAGTCTCTAAAAGTCTTATGCAGTGTGAGGTAATGAGTGTTGGAGTTTTAAGTGAGTGATTGGGTATTCTTGAAGGTTTCTCCTATGAAGGAAATCTTAAGATTTGGGAAGAAAAGGAAGCTTAGTCCTCATCATATTGGTCCTTATCTGATTTTAAGGAGAATTGGGAATGTCACTTATGAATTAGATTTACCTGTGAGTTTGGCTTTGATTCACTCCATCTTTTATGTGTCCATGCTTAAAAAGTATGTGGGTGACCCTTCTTGATAGTACCCATTGAAGATGTTGGTGTTGTAGATTCGTTGTCTTATGAAGAAGTCTCAATTGAGATATTGGATATACAAGTTCATAGAATAAGGACAAAGGATATAGATTCGGTGAAGGTTCTTTGGAGAAATCAAAAGGTAGAAGAGGCTACTTAAGAATTTTAAAAAGACATGAAAGCCAAATATTCGTTCTTGTTCCCCGTGTTGGATAAAAGTGCTTAAGGTATGAATTTTTTTCCCTCTTATCATATTTCAAAATTTTCCTTATTTCTATTATATTCTTCTATTATCATGCTCAAATTGTCCTAAATCCTCATTCGGGGATGAATGATCCAAAGGGGGATAATGTAAGACCCCTTAAAAAATCTGGTCTTTTTATTTTTGACCCTTCCATTTGTGTAACATAAATTTTTTATTTGAATTATGTCAAAGGATGTTAAAGGAGTGTTTTGGGAGAGTTTCAGAATTTTTAGAAGGGGTTTGGGGTTATTTTAGGACTCTAAGGCAGTGAGGGTCTGCGATAGTGGCATGCCACGCCACTTTGCTTTTACGATAAGAGCGCGGCACGCAGGGTACCTTCTGTGATAGTGGCATGCCATGCTGCTGTGTTAATTTTATCTAGTTTTCTTTTTCTTCACTTGCGGTCAGGGGATTTTTGGTCCATTACCCCTCAAATGACTTTAAAACATCAAATTGATCTTTTCCCTTTAGTTATCAAGATCAAACATCATTCTTTTCTCCCTTTAACTCCTAACCCAAGAAAGTTCAAGGGTTCTATAATAAATTACTACTCCAGTCTCCAAACTTTGATTTCTCTTCAAATTCTTTGGTATTTCGGGCAGGTTACTCTTTTCTTAACTTGTATTTTACATTGTGGCATCAATTTATTGGTTATTCATGCGATTTAAATTGATGGGTTGGAAACTGGATTGAGGATTTTTGGTTGTTATTACTTGAATTAGTTTTTTCATATTTTAAATGGATTGTTCATGCTTTAATTGATGATTTTGGGACTAAATTGGTACATTGTGATTATGGTTAAAATGGGTGACATGGGTTTCACCAAAATTGATAAATGTTTGGCTTGTTAATGGCATTAACCTCAACCTATATTGTAAATTTATTTTGAATATGGATTTTTTTACATAATTAAATTTATCTTTTGAAAAGTATTGCATTGCATTAATGGATAAATGGATTTGAAATGCTCTTGGTGGCAATAGTTTTGGATTTTAAATAGAACTTGAGAGTCAAAAGGTTAAATGGACTGGTTTGGCATTACTAAATTAGATTGCAAGCATATTGGTATGAGAATACAAAGTTGGTAAATGCTTAAATAAATGACTCCTTGGTTAAATAGTTGGTTTAAGTGAAAATTATTTTAATTTGGTCTTAAAGAGAATTCTGTATCTCACTGTGAAGGTATAGTTTTGGGGGGACAAATATTAGAAACAACGTTTGCCGATGTTGGAGGTTTATATGACCATGTATCGGATACACATTATATTTTGGATGGCTATCGCCTTTATCTTTTTAGCCTTTACTCGGTACATGCGGCTAATATGGACTGGGGCCCTTCCGGCAGGGGGAGTAGGGTCATATAGCCCATGGGTGCCTTTAGGATGGAGCAATCTACATAGTTCACTAATGATTTAAACTATCATGTACATATAAATATTGTGCATGTGATTTTGACTGGTTTTTGATAATTGTACTATTTTATCCCTTTCCCTCGAGTTACATGCCAGTGCTCGCTATACTGGCTATCCCCGAACGCTGACTAATTTCATAATTTAGGTTTGAAAGACCTTTTTATTATTCCTATGCAGCGTTAGGTCATTCAATACGTTTTTTGGTCTGTTATAAAGTAGTGAGCCTCCATATTTTTGAAGTCTTGGTAATTTTATTGGTTTTATTATTGTTTTAGTATTTCTTTTTGGATTCTCTTTGTCATAGTTGGGAGCATGTCCCAACTTAGTTGGTATTTCTAGTTTAGAGGCTTTTGTAGATAGTTTTGGGGATAACATGGATGTCTTATTTTGACTCGTAGCTTTCTTTGGATTCATTTATCCTGTTAGGCTTGTTTTTCTTTCGTTGTTTACAATTATGTGATCTTGAGGTAAGGCTAAGGGGGTGGTTATCTCTGGCCTATGATGGGCTTGAGATGACCTGTCATGACTAGGTGTGGGTTCGGGCCGTGACAGAACCTTTGAATCTCGATCTTATGCACCATCTTCTTACAAGTTGTAGTTGGAAGAGACTTGGTGATTAAATCACCCACATAGTCTCTTGAACAAATTTGTTGCACATTAATATCACCATTTTTTTGGAGCTCATGTCTATAGAAGAGATTTAATGAAATGTGTTTCATTATATCTCCTTTTATGAATCCTCCCTTAAGTTGTTCTATGTATGTTGCATTATCTTCATATAAAATTATGGGTACTTGGTCACATTTCAAACCATATTTTCTCGAATGAGATGTATCATTGACCTCAGCCACGTACATTCTCGACTTGCTTTAAGAATAGTTATCGTCTTAGCATAATATGAATGTCATATATACATGATATAAGTGACCCTTCATAACAATAGGTAATATATTTGTATCAAACCATTATATCGATTATATGAATATCATGTGTATTTAAAAATTTGACAATATGTGTTATCATAAACCCATTCATACAAGGACTTCCAATTGAAATATGCAAGTGTTGTACATCACTATCTCTATGTGGAAGTAAAACTATATCATGCTCATAGATACAACAAGATGTGTAAATGCATTTGCACAAGATATGATACTTCAAGATCCAATCCAATTTTGTATGTTTCTCATCTTAACTACTTTCAATAGATAATTTATCACTTTTGAAAAATCTCCAAGAGTTTCAATAATTTTCTAGTTATAAATTTATGCGATATAAGGATTATAAATAAGTTTCCCCGAAACTTTAAAATGTTTCAAACATTTTGAATCCTTAAAAAAAGTTTTCATATAAATATTGTTAGGAGACAATATTCATCATTTCATATGTAGCATCTTCAAGTGTCTGGAATGCAAATGAAATAAGTGTTATGCTTACCAAGATGAATCCTTTCATGTCACTTGATAAATATTTCTACGTCAGCATGCTAAAATAAACGTAGAATTCAAATCCTTGTAATCTTTTATAATATTGCACCAATATTATATCAAGGATATTATCGATGATATATCATTTTGTGTTTACAATGTGACATAACATTTTGAGATCTCATCACTTCATTATTTTCAGGTACCTGAACCTTTCATAAGGTTTCGTGAAGTGTTCTGTCATAGCCTCTTTAAGATCACATTACCTCCTTATTATGATCATTTGCTCCTTTTCTTTTTCAAGAATTATTTCTCTTAGAATCAATTGATCTACCATGCTTCATACATACAGTAGAGTTTGTCCTTCAATGTAAGACCCCATAAAATTTCAACCATTTTATTTTTGATCCTCCCACATGTGCAATGTCAATTTTTTACTTGAATTATATTTAGGAATGTTAAAAGTGTTTTGGAAAAGTTTTAAAATTTTTGAAAGGGGTTGGGGTCATTTTGGGACCCAAAGGTAGTAAGCATCCACGATAGTGGTGTGGCGTCTTCGATAAGGGCGTGGAATGAAGGCTAAGCTTCGTGATAGCAGCGTGCCACTCCGCTATGTAAAAATTATCCGGTTTAGTTTTTTTTACTTGGGGTGAGAGGCTTTTGGTCCTTTTATCCCTTGCACTACTTTGAAACACTAAATAAATTCCTTTCCTCTAGTTTTCAAAGATCAAACACTATTATTTTCTTCTTAAGATCCCAACCCAAGAAAACTCAATGGTTTTCTAAGAAATCACTACTTTGAGCTCCAAACTTTGATTTGTCTTTAATTTCTTGTGTATTTCAGGCATGTTTTTCATCCTTATCTTGAATTTTACATTATGGTATATTTTTAATCATTATTGATGTGATTTTAATTATTGGTTCTGAAATTAGATTGAGGGATTTTGATGATTATTACTTGAATTGTTTTTCTCATGATTTAAAGGTGATTTTTATTTGTTAATTGACTATTTTGGGACTGAATGTGTGCATTATTATAATGATTAGAATGGGTAACATGAGTTTCCCCTAATTGATGGACTTTTGTTTGGATTGTTAATTACATTAACCTCAATCCACCTTTATAACTTTGATTTTGAATTAGGAATTTGCATAATTTAACTTACTTTTGGAATATTGCATTGCATTAAAGGATGATGGATGATAAAAATGGTTTTGAAATACTCTTGGTGGCAATGGTTTGGATTTTAAATGAAACTTAAGAGTTGAATGGTTAAATAGACTGGTTTAACATAATTGAATTAGCTTGCAAGAATATTGGTATGATGATACCATGTTGGAAAAGCCTTAATAATGACTCCTTGGTTAATGTTTGGCTTTATGTGCAAACTATTTTAATTTGAGCTTAAAGGGAATCGCGTAGTTCACCATGAAGGTGTAGTCCAGGGTGGACCAACACGGGAAACCACATTTGCTCATGTGGAGGTCTATGTGACCTTGTGCTTGGTGCATATTTTATATTTTTGATGGCTATCGCCTTGGTGTCTTTATCCTTTCATCGGTTTCCTCGGTACGTGCAACTAACACGTATTAAGGCCCTTTGGGTGCCTTTAGGAAAGAACTAGCTACATAGTTCAGGATAATGGTTTAAACTCTCATGTTCATGACACGTATCCCTATCCCGGCATTCTATATATGTATCTATAAATATTGTTCATATGGTTTTTGACTAGTTTTGGTAAATGACATTATTTTATCCCTTTCCTTGAGTTACATACCAATGCTCTCCCCTCTAACTATCTCTAGATGCTATTATAGGGTCCGAGGGATTTTCTGTTACCCATGTACAACGTTAGGTGGTGTGGTACTTCTGTTCATCAGCAGTGAATTAGTAAGCCTTGATATTTCAGAAGGTATGGTCATTTCATTGGTTTCATTATTGTCTTAGTATTTCATTTTGAATTCATTTCGCCATAGTCGAGGGCATGCCCCAACTTATTTAGTACTGCTGGCTTTAGAGGCTTTTGTGGACAGCATTGGGATAATTGTTTGTTTATTTGAGACTCTTAGATTTCATTTGATTCATCTATCCTTATTATTATTTTGGTTGGCTTTCACTGTATTTATTTATTGTGCTCTGGAGGTTAGGCTAAGGGGGTGGTCTCCGACCCATGGTGGGCTTGAGATACCTATCACGACTAGGCCTTGGTTTATAGAATGATACAAGAATGATACTAGGCCCTGAATTTCATCGTTTCTAGAATGATAAAGGTTTATATTACTCCCTTCGTTTCAAAAAGAATAACCTACTTTGACTTGGCATAGAGTTTAAGAAACTAAGAAGACTTTTGAATCTTGTGGCCTTAAATTAAAGTTGATTCAAATGTACCAAAATACCCTTTAATCTTGTGGTCCTAAACATTCCATGTGGAAAGTTAAAATTAAAGTATTGCCAAAAAAAAGAAAGGTGTCATTCTTTTTTAAACGAACTAAAAAGAAAAGTAGGTCATTTTTTTTAAACGGAGGGAGTAATATATAGTGTGTACACAGAAATGTTATTATATCCTTGTTCATGATCAATCACATGGGAATTGAAGTCACGTGTTGTTCAAACAAGTGTTTTCTTGAAAAAAAAAATTACCTAACTGAGATAAGTAAATAGTTTAACTAATATACACTAACAATATAAACATATTTTACACATTCGAATGGCTTTGAATCCTAAGTAAGTTTTTAAATATTTTTACTTTTTAATATCTAAATTATAAAAAAGAAAATAATAAAAAAAAATTGAACTTTACGTTTATTCTGCACAAACAATGATCTTGTTTACTAAAAATATAGAGGAGGGTTGTCTTCATCCTCATCATCATTAATTGATTTAGCTATTCTATTTCTTAAATACCATATTAACAATCAAGTTCCTACATCATCGGAGTAATATATAGCGAGCTTTATTATATATTGAAAGCCGGGACCTTGGGCTCTAGGTGATAAAAGAGTTTTAAAATAAAGTGTGGGTGACACAAGTCTTAATTGAGTAGAGGTGACAATTACTTTATTAAGGATTAAGAAAGTAAGACAAGTTTGAAAATAACTCATAAGTTTTTTAATTTATACTTTGATCCAATGTAAAACCTAATATAACTAGAAATAGAGGGAAAAAAGGCACGTTTCTCTCTCTTCTCATTTATTGGAGTTTTCTCTCTCTTCGTGATTTTTGTTGTTCATTGTTGTTGTTGCTTTATTCATCATCATCTTCTTCTTTATTATCATCATCTTGTTCTTCATTATCATCTCTTCTTGTTCATTATCATCATCTTCTTGTTGTTGAACATTGTTGTTACCGCTACTATTGCTACTTGATCAATTTTTTTTAGGTCAAATTTTATTCGTATATCACTTGGGAATTACTTATATGTGATTTTAGTAAGTAAAATTATAATTTTTAGTTGAATTTCTCATCCGGGTGTATCTGCTACTGCTGTTTTTTCAACAGTAGATAAAACATGTAACGTGAATCCAACAGATGAGTAATCTATTGCACAGATGTGTAATCTGTTGCAACATATTGACTAATCTGTTGCAACATATTGACTAATTTGTTGCAACATATGAGTAATCTGTTGCAACAGATTACTCATCTGTTGAATTTGTATTATAGTGGTGTAACATGAATCCAATATATGGGTCATCTGTTGCAACAGATTAGTCATATGCTGCAACAGATTACTCACTTATTACAATAAGTGACTCATATATTGGATTCATGTTGCAGTAACTATCCATTGTAGCAGTAGCAAATATACCAAATAAAAAATTCAACAAAAATCATAATTATACATACAAAATCACCTATGAAGTAATGTCCAAGTGATATACAAACAAAATTTAACTTACAAAAATTCTAAAAATTTCAACAAGGGCATAACGAATAAGTGAAACACACGAAAAATTTCATGAAATAGGTAAAGAAGACAAAAATAGTGTATCATACATCAAATGCAAAAGGATCGAGGGGACAAATGTTTGAGTTCTCCTAAAAACATTTAAGTTCCATAGTATTTTAATTGCTTTCTAATGGATAACCCATATATTATAACAAATTTTCTATCTGTTTGATAATTTTCAACAGATGAATCATCTGTTGCAACATGTTAGTCATCTGTTGATTCAAATTAAGCAATTATTAGTAATAACTAAATTGATTTAGCTAAAATTAAAGACAAGTCTTTAATACAATGGGACAAAAATTGAGTTCTCCTAAAAATGTTTGAGTTCTATAGTATTTTAATTACTTTCCAACAGATCATCTATTTGTTGCAACAAGTTAGCCATCAGTTGCAATAAATGCTTATAATAGGTTAGTCATTTGTTGATTCAAATTAAGCAATTATTAATAATAATTAAATCAATTTAACTAAAATTGAAGACAACCTTAGACAAGGGGAAAAACCCTTGAGTTCTCCTAAAAAATATTTGAGCTTTAGTATTTTAAATTGCTTTTCAACACATATTTTATCTATTTAGCAATTTTCAACAGATGACTCATATGTTGCAACAACTTAGTCATCTGTTGCAACAGATGTCTATATCTCTTTGATAATTTTCAATAGATGAATTAGTTGTTGCAACAAGTGAGTCATTTATTGCAACAGATGTCTATATTTGTTTAGTCATTTTCAACAGATGTTTTTATTTGTTTGGTCATTTTCAACAGATTACCCATCTGTTGTAACATGTTAGTCATCTATTTATTCATATTAAGTCATTATTAGTAATAACTAAATCGATTACTAAAATAAAATATGAATTAACAAGTTCAATTACAGTTTCAATTAATCTTATGGTAATTACACGATCAATTAAGTATGTTCGTCCTGAGTAGAGTGATCAATTGACCAATTTTATTTGAAATGATTCAAACTAAGTCATCATTAGAAATAACTATATTGATTTAACTAAAACTAAAGATGAATTAGTAAGTTCAATTACGATTTCAATTTATTTCGTAGTAATTACATGATCAATTAAGTGTTTCATACGGAGTAGAATGATTAATTGACAAATTTTATGTGAAATAATTTAAATTAAAACATTATTAGAAATAACTACATTGATTCAACTAAAATTAAAGATGAATTAGTAAGTTCAATTACGATTACAATTAATCTCAGTAATTAAATGATCAATTAAGTGTTTCATCCTTAGTAGAATAATTAATTGACCAATTTTATTTTAAGTGATTCAAATTAAACCATTATTAGTAATAACTATGTTGATTTAATGAAATTAAACATGAATTAATGAGTTCTCTTACAATTTCAATTAATCTCATCGTGATTACATGATTAACTAAGTGTATTCGTCCCGAGTAGAGTGATCAATCGACCAATTTTATTTGAAATAATTCAAATTAAGATATTATTAGTAATAATTAAATTGATTTAACTAAAATTAAAGATAAACTTACAATTTCAATGAATCTCATTGTAATAAAATTATCAACTAAGTGTATTCGTCATGATTAGAGTGATCAATATTGACAGTTTTATTTGAAATGAATCAAATTCAGTCATTATCCGTAATAACTAAATTGATATAACTTAAATTAAAGATGAATTGATAAGTTCACTTATAATTTCAAATAATCTCATAGTAATTACATGATCAACTATGTGTATTCGTCTCGAGGAGAGTGATCAATCGACCAATTTTATTTCAAATGATTCAAATTAAGTCCTTATTAGTAATAAATAAATTGATTTTGACTAAATTAAAGATGAATTGATAAGTCCACTTACAATTTCAATTAATGTATTCGTCCTTAATAGAATGATCAATTGATAAATTTTATTTAAAATGATTCAAATTAAGCAATTATTAGTTATAACTAAATTGATTTAACTAAAATTAAAGGCAAGACCTTAGACAAGGGGAAAAACATTTGAGTTATCTTAAAAACATCTGAGCTTTAGTATTTTAAATTATTTTCCAACATATATCCTATATATTTGATAATTTTCAACAGATGAGTCATTTGTTGCAACAACTTAGTCATCTGTTGCAATAGATGTCTATATTTGTTTGATAATTTTCAATAGATGAGTCATTTATTGTAATAGGTTAGTCATCTGTTGCAATGTATGTCTATATTTATTTGGTCATTTCCAACAGATGTCTTTATCTATTTGGTCATTTATAACAGATGCCTTTATTTGTTTAGTCATTTTCAATAGATTACTCATCTTTTGCAACATGTTAGTCATCTATTGATTCATATTAAGCATTATATTAGTAATAACTAAATTATTTAACTAGAATTAAACATGAATTAATAAGTTCAATTACAGTTTCAATTAATCTCATGGTAATTACACTATCAACTAAGTGTGTTCGTCCTGAGTAGAGTGATCAATTGACCAATTTTATTTGAAATGATTAAAATCAAATCATAATTAGAAATAACTATATCGATTTAACTAAAATTAAAGATGAATTAGTAAGTTGACTTACAATTTCAATTAATTTTATAGTAATTACATGATCAACTAAGTGTTTCATCTTAAATAGAATGATCAATTGACCAATTTTATTTGAAATAATTAAAATTAAGCAATTGTTAGTAATAATTAAATTAATTTAAATAAAATTAAAGATGAATTGATAATTTTAATTACGACTTCAATTAATCTCATAGTAATTAAATGATCATCTAAGTGTATTCGTCTTGAGTAAGGTGTTAATTGACTAATTTTATTTGAAATGATTCAAATTAAGATATTATTACTAATAACTACATTGATATAACTAAAATTAAAGATGAATTGATAAGTTCAATTACGATTTCAATTATTCTCATATTAATTACACGATCATCTTAGTGTGTTCGTTCTGCATAGAGTGATCAATTGACTAATTTTATTTGAAATGATTCAAATTAAGCCATTACTAATAATGGCTTAATTTGAATCA
>NC_061114.1:68172684-68209459 GCF_002878395.1 Capsicum annuum
AACTAAAATTAAAGATGAATTGATAAGTTCAATTACGATTTCAATTATTCTCATATTAATTACACGATCATCTTAGTGTGTTCGTTCTGCATAGAGTGATCAATTGACTAATTTTATTTGAAATGATTCAAATTAAGCCATTATTAGTAATAGCCAAATTGAATTAATAATTACAATTTCAATTAATCTCATAGTAATTACATGATCATTTAAGTGTAGAACCTATTGTAATGGATTTAATTTGTTGCAACAGATGAGTCATTTGTTGAAAATTATCAAATAGATATACACATATGTTGCAATAGATTAGTCATCTGTTGTAACAAATGTCTTTATCTGTTGGTCATTTTCAACAGATGACTAATCTATTACGACATATGACTTTATCTGTTTGTTATTTCCAACAGATTACTAATTTGTTGCAATAGGTAACTAATCTGTTGCAACAGATGTCTTTATCTGTTTGGTCATTTTCAACAGATTACTCATCTTTTGCAACATCTTAGTTATCTATTGATTCATATTAAGCCATTATATTAGTAATAACTAAGTTGATTTAACTAGTATTAATAAGTTCAATTACTATTTCAATTAATCTCATGGTAATTACACGATCAAATAAGTGTGTTCGTCCTGAGTAGAGTGATCAATTGACCAATTTTATTTGAAATGATTCAAACCAAGCCATAATTAGAAATAACTATATTGATTTAACTAAAATTAAAGATGAATTAGTAAGTTCACTTACAATTTCAATTAAATTTATAGTACTTACATGATCAACTAAGTGTTTCGTCTTAAGTAGAATGATCAATTGACCAATTTGATTTGAAATAATTAAAATTAAGTAATTATTAGTAATAACTAAATTGATTTAACTAAAATTAAAGATGAATTGATAATTTAATTACGATTTCAATTAATCTCATAGTAACTACATGATCATTTAAGTGTATTCGTCTTGAGTAAAGTGTTAATTGACCAATTTTATTTGAAATGATTCGAATTAAGACATTATTAGTAATAACAACATTGATTTAACTAAAATTAAAGATGAATTGATAAGTTCAATTATGATTTCAATTAACATGTTGCAATTGATGAGTAATCTGTTGGAAAAGACCAAACAATTAAAGACATTTGTTGAAAATGACAAAACATATATAGACATCTGTTGCAACAGATGACTAACCTGTTGCAGTAGCTAACTTATCTATTGAAAATTATCCAACAAATATAGACATCTGTTGCAAGAGATGACTAAATTATTGCAACATATGACTCATCTATTGGGAATTATTAAATAGACAAGATATATGTGAACTCAGAACCAAAATGAGCCACAGAATTTAAAAAGTGACCAAAATAGGTCACCTATTTAAAAAGTTACCAAAATAGGCTAAACGTAATAATTTATTGCGTTTTCTATTTTTTTCTTAACGATCAACTAACGAAGTTGACTTTTACAAAAATGTAAGAATTTCTTACATTTTACATTTTTTTTTTGTAAAATGCAAGAAATTCTTACATTTTATAAAAAAAAAAAATATAAAATGTAAGAATTTCTTACATTTTACACGATAACCGAGGAAAAAATACAGTGAATTATCAAATCAATTAAAAAGATACTAAAAAATGAGTTGTTCAACATAACAAAAAGTTATGTTCTTAATTTTTTTATAGCAGTGGTCCCCCACCCACAATTCCTTTTTCTATAAATGTCCCATCACTTCTACTTTCTCCTCTTTTTACATATGATAATTATGAAGTTTTTGATTAGTTAAATTTATTTATATTTTATATGTAGTTCAAATAATTTATTTTTTCTCTATGTAATAAATTTTTACGTTTTACATAAAAAAATTTAAAAATAGAAGTATCAATTACCTCATTAACTTAACAATTTTCTTATATTTATTCTATATCAAAAAATAACCACTTCATTCCTTAATTATCCGATTTCTCTCTAAAAAAATTATACTTTTGAGTTTTCCTCTACTCCAAAATAGTGAAATGTTGAATTATCGTCGATCAAATATGCTACTATATAGAAGAAATATATTTTTTTGGTGCGTTAAAAATATGAAATTATTTTTTTCGGATAGTGATTCATCGTAGTTTTTTATTAGTGTTTCAATTAGGATATTGAGGAAACTCACAAGCACACAAATATGTTTCATATTATAATTGATGGAGTAAATAATCACAATTTAATTTAGGAAAACTCCTAAATTAATATAAGAATATATATATTTTTTAGGAACACTCCTAAAAAAATATAATTCTTGTCTATAGTAGCATATTTGATTGACGATAATTCAATATTTTACTATTTTGGAGTAGAGGAAAACTCAAAAGCATAATTTTTTTAATGAGAAATCGAATAATTAAGGATAAAAGTGATTATTTTTTGATATGATATACAATAAATATAAAAAAATTGTTAAGTTAATGAGGTAATTGATACTTCTTCTTTTTTTTAATTTTTTTTAATGTAAAACGTAAAAAATTATTAGAATTTTTTTTTGAACTACATCTAAAATATAAATAAATTTAACTAATAAAAAAATTCATAATTATCATATGTAAAAGAGAAAAAAGTAGAAGTGATGGGACATTTGTGGAAAAAGAAATTGCGGGTGGGGGACCACTGCTATAAAAAAGTTAAGAACATAACTTTTTATTACGTTGAACAACTCTTTGTTTAGCACCTTTTTAATTGATTTGATAATTCATTGTATTTTTTCCTCGGTTATCGTGTAAAACGTAAGAAATTCTTACATTATATATATTTTTTATAAAACATAAGAATTTTTTACGTTTTACAAAAAAATGTAAAACGTAAGAAACTCTTACGTTTTTGTAAAAGTCAACTCCGTTAGTTGGCCGTTAAGAAAAAAGTAGAAAATGTAATAAATTATTACATTTAGCCTATTTTGGTAACTTTTTAAATAGGTGGCCTATTTTGGTCACTTTTTTAATTCCGTGATTCATTTTGGTTCCGAGTTCGATATATGATGAAAAATAATTTAAAATACTAAAGCTCAAATGTTTTTAGGAGAATTCAAACATTTGTCCCCTTGTCTATGGTCTTGTATTAAAGACTTGTCTTCAATTTTAATTAAATTAATTTAGTTATTATTAATAATTGCTTAATTTGAATAAACAAATGACTAACCTGTTATAAACATTTGTTGTAATAGATGACTAACTTGTTGCAACAAATAGATAATCTGTTGAAAAATAATTAAAATACTAGGAAACTCAAATATTTTTTGAAGAACACAAATATTTGTCCCTTTGTCGTAGAGACGTCTTTAATTTTAGCTAAATAAATTTAGTTATCACTAATAATTGCTTAATTTGAATCAACAGATGACTAGCATGTTGCATTAGATGATTCATCTGTTGGAAATTATAAAACAGATAGAAAATCTGTTGTAACAGATGGGTCAACTATTAGAAAGCAATTAAAATATTAGGGAACTTAAATGTTTTTAGGAGAACTCAGATATTTATCCCCTTGATCCTTTTGCATTTAATGTATGGTATATTATTTTTATCTTTTTTACCTGTTTCATGACTTTTTTCATGTGTTTTACTTATTCGTCGTGCCCCTGTTAAATTTTTTTTTAAAATTTTTAGGTCAAATTTTGTTCGTATATCACTTGGACATTACTTCATAGCTTATTTTATAAGTAAAATTATAATATTTGTTGAATTTCTTATTTGGTGTATCTACGACTGCTACAATGGATAGAACCTGCAACATGAATCCAACATATGAGTCATCTATTGCAACAAGTGAGTAATTTGTTGCAATATATGCTAATCTGTTGCAACAGATGACCCATATGTTGGATTCATATTACAACACTATAAAATGAATCCAACAGATGAGTAATCTGTTGCAACAGATTAGTCATTTATGTTGCAACAGATTACTCATTTATTGCAATAAATTAGTCATATATGTTGCATCAGGTTAGTCATATATGTTGCAACATATTACTAATCTGTGCAACAAATTAGTTATATATGTTGCAACAGATTAATAATTTGCACAACATATTAGTCATATATGTTGCAACAAATTACTAATATGTGTAACAGATTAGTCATAGATGTTGCAATAAATACTCATCTGTTGGATTCACGTTACATGTTTTATCCATTATTAAAAAACAGTAGTAGCAGATACATCCAGATGAGAAATTCAACTAAAAAATAACAACATTACAAAAACTAACAAAAACATAAAAAAATAACAAACACCAACAAATCAAGTTCCTCATTTTCATCATAACTTAAAAGCTCTAATTTTTTACTTGTGAAAATCGAAAAGAAACGATGAAGAACTCGAAGTTGTTGTCGCCGAAGAATGTTGTCACGTCGATTGACAGTTGAAAGTAAAAAAGGAATGGGCAAGAACCCAAAACTATTTGTTACCAGAGGTTGAAGTTGCACAAGATTGAAGGGAGAAATTTGAAAAGTTGTTGGTTGGGAGAAGTTAGAGAGAGAAACTATCGAGAGAAAAAAAGAAGATTGAGAGAGATTGATTTGCAGAGGGAGGAAAGTTTTGTGGGTGTGGGTTAATTTGTATTTTTGAAAAGACTAAAAAGTTTAGAAAATATTAATCAAGTCCACAATTAACCTAATCAAGTTTTTAAATTATGTTTGACCCTTTAAATTGGTCAATGTCACCAATCCTTCATTCAAGACTTAAAAGACACCTTTCCTTCAATTTTCTATTGAAAGCCTTCCCTATTTTTTCAAGATTTTGTAGTGGAAATTTTTTGGTTTATTCCTATTGTAGGTTTTATTTTAACATTTTAAATAGCTAAATCTTAAAATCAGTTAGCAGCATCTTCAAAGCAATGAACAAAATAAACCTAAGCAATCACTATCATTATTCTATAATACAATACTCTATATGTCTCAATGTATATGATACTTTTCACTTTTTTGAAATTCAAGATTTTTAGTTTTAATCGTATTATTGGATGTCATTGAATCTTTTAATTTTTCAAAATAAAATTTACATATTTGAAAATTATGAAAAATATTAGAATTTATTTTTATAATTAATAATTTTAATATTTAGTTGACATATAAGAAAATTATGATAAGAAGTTAACTCGATTTACTCTCGAAACTCAAACATCATTATTGAATATGATTCTAATTCTTTGTAGAATAATGTAGAAATTTTTAAGACAACGATTGGTACAATAAATATTTTTTGGACTGAAATTAAAAGTTTGGGGGAGAGAAGAGAATAAGGGAAAAAACAAGTACCTATGATTAAGGAGTGGAGAGGGAAAAGAATAAGTAATTAAGGAAGTGATTTTAAGAAAACAATGTGGTAATTAACTATTATGAGTACTTTTTAAAATTACTGTTTGAGTAAAATAAAATTTCCATTTATGGTGGATATAAGCTAACTATGATCAAAACTATTTGTTTTTTCAATATCTGAATATGTGACGATTTATTTGTAACAATAATAAAAAATACAATTCAAATAATTTTTTTTTAACTATACATTTGAAAAATATTTAATATAAGACAATAAAATTATTACTTGATTATACCAAAAGCATTTATGTTTGTTATTAATAGTGGAGATGGTTTGAAATGGTGGTGGTGCTGGTGATGATTGATGCTAGTGTAACGTTCGTAGTTGTGAATTTCTCTTTTTATGTGTTTTGAGCTTTTTATCCTTATCCATAGTTGTCATATGCTATTTGTGAGTTGTGGGAATGATTGGCACCATTTTTTTATGCGTTCGGGAGTGATTTCGGTGAGTTGAGACTTTTAGAGGCTTTTAAAGCCAAGAGTTAACTCCGGTCAATATTTTACGTTTCGAGCGACGAATGGTGATTTGGACAATTCATTATATCCAAAATATCATTTTTGGGTTAGAAATGTGGTTAGTTTGGGCTCGGAGCCTTTAATTTGCATTTTGACCGTTTTGGCAAAAAATAGTTAAAATAAGTTTTTAGGGATCTCGGAGGCTAATTTATTGTAAAAGACCTCTTTTCAAAAATTTGATGGTGCCATTAAGTTCAAAATATCAAAAATAGCCCAGCAGCATATATGGTTTAGTCCTATGGCGAACGAATCTTGAGGATCTGCTTGAAAACTTTTAAGTCTTGGGTTCAGCTGATGAACGATTGATATATGGTGCACCCACTCTTTATTGTGAATAAAAAGAAGTAAAATATTCTTCATAGATATCTTAAGATGGAGGATACGACCATGAAGGGTTATCGAGATCGGATTGGGTTTTTGCTTCATTGCGAATGCTACCAGACTATCGTGAATACAATCGTACCGGGTCATTAGCCTTTACAAACGCGAAGGGCTAACCGCAAATGCAACGACCAATTAAATGGTCATTTAAATTTAACCCTTGTGATAGCAAGGTATTGTTCATCTGAACAGTGTAAAGCCCTATTTTTTATGATTTTCACCATTTTTTAACTTGGGAGTTTTGAAAAAGGTGATTTCATTACAGTTTCTTCATTAATCTTGTATGGGTAACCTCTAAACTATTATTTTTCATTAATTTCAATTGATTTTATCTTCAAAATTCCTTCAAACCTTGATTTCAAATTAAATTTTGAAGTTTTTGCTGGTAAACACTAAAACTGATTTTTCTTCAATTTGAGCATCGATTTCAACTCATTTTTATTTGATTTTCTTATATTTAGACTCCTATTGATATAGAGTTCATGTTTCTACAATAGAATTTCGATATTTGCCCTTTTAATTTTGAACTTATTTTTTGAACCATTTTTCGGCTCCATTTAAATATAGTTGATGTTGTACATTAATTTCCTTTTGATGCGTAGATTTCATATTTGATAGATTCAGCTCAATTCAAGAACACTCATGAAGGAAGGCCTCCATGTTGAAGGGTCTAGGCTTGGAATTCAACATTTTAAGATAGGTTATGATCTCCTTCAACTGGGTTAGGTAGTTAATGATCATGTAAAGTATTTTATGGCTTAGGAAATTTAATCGTGGAGGTTGTATTTCAAAATGATGATTATTATAGTTTGTCCATGTAGAGGATTTGTAACGCCCCAAAAATGGGTCCCGAGACATCACACGGTGCTTAAGACTGCGAGTAGCCTTAAGCTAATCCTGTCTGCCTTCTACTAAGTCTGAATCTCATAACAAGGGAATATAGAGGTATAATCAAGATTGAAATGCAAAATTCTATCTGAGCTAAACTGCGATTAGCTGAATCATAATATCTGAAATAATAGTCTTAAGAGCCAGAACAATCAATATTGAATAAACTGAATCATATCTAGTAGTCTGACAAGCCTCTGCTACTAATAACTAGAGAGTCACTGTAACAAACCCCCAGCTGACTCGAACTATCTGAATCATCTATACTAATAAGATGAAAAACTAAAAGACTAAGTCCCCGAACTATGAGAACTCACCAACTATCGGGATGTAGATGGAGATGCTCGAAATCACGCACGCTGCTGGAACTAGGTATTT
This sequence comes from Capsicum annuum, assembly GCF_002878395.1. Classification (NCBI taxonomy): domain Eukaryota; kingdom Viridiplantae; phylum Streptophyta; class Magnoliopsida; order Solanales; family Solanaceae; genus Capsicum; species Capsicum annuum. Next base: position 68,180,206 of record NC_061114.1, read on the forward strand.
GAACCTACATTATAAGACAATGTTGCACATAGGCGTATATGTGGATCAGTACTTTAAGAATGTACTGAGTATATGGAGGTGAATGCATAAGTAAAGCAATGTCTCAACATCATCATAATTTGTAAAAACAATGCATGCTAAATATAAATGACTCACATAAGCTAGAATATCTGAAAGCTGAGAATCAAAATCATGAGTAGTAAATTATATTTTATAAATCTAGTGAGTCAATAACATTTAGTTCTAAAATCTGTACTAGTGTTCTGTCTGTAAATCATGCTGTCTAAGTGTAGAAAGGACTCACTTTTATATCTAAAATCTAAAAGCTGAAGTCTGTAGGTAAAGTCTTTCTATAAACAATATCTTAGTAAAGTTGTGAGGTTTTACACTTAGTTTTTAAAAGCTTTTATATTATTTTTTTCTATTAGGATTACTCTTTCTGTAGGGAGGTTCTTCTAACCGACATAAATCATATGAGCTATCATGGAGTCCAACGTCTTATTTCCCTATCGAGAAAACCTCAAGATGGGGAGAAGAGTCACACTCTTGCCAAGGAGTATAACCTAATCTAAGTGATCACATCTATAACTGTCATCCATATAGAAATGGGAATAATCTAAATCTGTACCTATGTTGGCTCCTAGTTCTGAGAAAGTAGGATGGGATAAACCCACACTTCCCGCTCGGTGCTAAATGCTACTCCCTTTAATCTGTATTCTCATTCTGTTGGAAATTCACTTTTAAAAAAGCTAGCATAAGGGTTTATTATGAAACCAATTATGCATTTATTTGACTCAATCTGTAAATAAAGCTAATCTATTTCCTGTAAACTGTAGAAATTCTACAAAGTGGATTCCAAATCTTATCTAAAGGTCAAAGATCAAATCTTTATTGAAATTCTGAAATAATACTGATCATATAGTTCTTAAAGCATAATCTTTCTTGGAATAATTATATCCAATAAGGGCTTAATGACCCATGTATCAAATTCATGTTAATGTTCATGCTTGATAATGTAAATATTGATAGTTCGACTCAAAATCTAGAATTTACTACAGTACGTATGAAAATATGAAAATAGACATGCAATTCAACTTCTAAATCACTTGAAATCTCATAAACTTGCAAATAACAATAATGGTTATGCACCCTAATTTGAAACTCATGTATATTCATACAAAATTATGTGAATTTGTAATTTAAAACTAGTTTTGGGTACAAGGATGAAAGATTATCCTTGTTCATAAACCCCACATACATTAATTGATGATTGGATGAAGAAACTTGAATTTTGGATTCCTATTTGAGCCTTAAAAGATGAACTCTTGATTATCTTGATTTTGGGAATCCTCAATTTTGGGTTTTCTTTAAGAAATAATGGAGGAAATTGGATTTATTGGATAGTAAGTTTTGAGTTCTAGGGTTTTCTTTGAGAGAGAATTGATGAATATTGTGCATAAAGTGCTTAGAATGAGCTTAATTCCTTGTTTATTACGAATTGGGGGCTTGGGAATTGACCATACTACCCATTTTAAATTTTTAATTGGAACTGGAAAAAGACAAAATTTTTTATTTGACCACCCACCGCGACGCGCCACTATCGCGGCGGCTCACTGGAAAAGGGACGAGTGGGAACTATAAAATCAACACAACGCGGAGCTATCGCGGTATGCTACTGAAATGCCATTTTGGCCATCACTGCGATGTGCCACCATCGCGTTGAGCCACTAGAAATTGACAATTGGGAAATGGGGCTTCAACGCAATGTGGGCTTATCATGAAGGTCTACTGTAATCGGAAAATTGTCATTTTGGCATCCACCGTGATGCGGTGACATTCTAAATACCACACTGCTTTACTAAAAACGCCATAACTTCTCAAAGAAGTATCGGATTGAGGCAAAATTGGTATCGTTGAAAAATTGAAAATCTTCTACACATTAGAGGGTCTAGAACTGGAAAATTCTATATGTAACAAAGGTTATTTTATTTTGAAGCTAACCCCTTGACTTTCTATGAGCCAGATTGAGCTGGGAAAAGTACGGGGTATTATATTATCTCCCATTTGGGAACTTTCGTCCTCGAATGTGGCTAATTAAACTGAAAGTAATAAGGAGTTTGAGGATATATGCTGACATGCAAAACTAAAACAAATTTCATGACTGAATCTAGAACATACTGAGCAACTGAGCTAATCTGTGAGTGTGTGAATATACATGAGGACTATTATATAGCTGAATTTGAGATTGGAAAAAGAACTGTATGAAGGAAGACTATTACCTTCGACTGAATCTGAGTTTGTGGAGAAGATTTGAGGATACTTGGTATGCATGTCTGCTTCTGTTTCCCAAGTAGCACCCTCAACGGACTACCATAGAACTTTGACCAAGGAAACTTCTTTGTTCCTTAGTCTGTGGATCTGATGATAAAAAATCTCTACTTGAACTTCTTCATATGAGTGGCTATTCTGAATATCTGTACTTTCTAGAGGCACTACAATAGCTGAATCGTCCATATACCTCTTCAATAAGGACACATGAAACACTGGATGAACTGAGGATAATTCTGTGGGTAGTTCAAGCTCATACTCTACCTTTCCAATGCGACTTAAAATACGGTAGGGTTCTACATATCGGGGACTAAGCTTCCTCTTTTTGCCAAATCTCTTCACCCTCCTTATGGGTGAAACTTTCAAATACATAAGGTCATCAACATCAAACTAAAGACCTTTTCTTCTTACGTCTGCATAAGATTTCTGACGACTCTAAGCTACTTTCAATCTCTCTCAAATCAACTGAACTTTCTTCATAGCTTCAAACACCATATCTGTCCAAATTAAAGTGGCCTCAACTACTTTGAACCAATCGATTGGTGATCTACATCTCCACCCATAAAGAGCCTTAAACGGGGCTATCTGAATACTAGCATGCTAATTGTTATTATAAGAGAACTCAATCAATGGCGAATGGTCATCCCAACTACCTTTCAAATCAAGAACACATGCCCTTAACATATCCTCTAGAGCCTGAATGGTCCTTTCTTCCTGATTATCTATCTGCAGATGAAAAGCTGAACAAAAATGAACTTGAGTACCAAGAATCTTCTGAAAATCTTTCCAAAATTGAGAGGTAAACTGTGTACCCCTATCTGAGATGATGGACAAAGGAACTCCATGCAATCTAAATAACTCTCTGATATACAATTTAGCATAATCTTTAGCTGTGTAGGATGTATGAGCTGGCAAGAAATGCGCTTACTTAGTCAATCTGTCTACAATAACCCATATCGAACCATGATGATGACGCGAATAGGGTAATCCAGTAACAAAGTCCATATTTACCTCTTCCCACTTCCAAGTGGGGCTATCAAACTCCTGCAATGTACCACTAGGTCTTTGGTGCTCTACCTTAACCTGTTGATAAGTTGTACACTTTTCTACAAACTCTGATATGTCCCTTTTCATACCACTCCACCAATACACTTCCCATAAGTCGCAGTACGTCTTGGTGGCTCTTGGGTGAATGGAATAACGAGCACCATGCACTTCTGCCATAATCCGTTGCCTTAAATCATCAACATATAACACACATAATCTATTCTGGTATCTCAACACACCATCTCTCCTTTGAGAGAAAATCTCTACCTTTTGGTGTTTAACTAGATCCTTCAATTTGACCAAAAGAGAATCCTTATCTTGCTTTCTTTTCACATCCAAAACTACAGAACATTCAAAATTACTTTGAACCCAAGCATTCCCTTCAGCTGAATTAACCAATTTCTCACCCAATCTAGCAAACCGGTGAACTTCTTTAACTAACTCCCTATTATCAATCTCTATATGAGCAACACTGGCCATAGACAATCTACTAAGGGCGTCTGCTACTACATTGGCCTTGCCCAGATGACTCATATCATAATTCTTCAAAAATTCTAATCACCTTCTCTGATGAAGATTTAACTCCCTGTAAGTAAGCACATACTGCAAATTTTAGTGAGTGCCTCCATATTTTTAAAGCAAACACAATATCAGCTAACTCAAGATCATGGTTAGGGTAATTCTTTTCATAAGACTTAAGCTGTCTAGAGGCATAGGCTATAACCTTACCTCTCTGCATCAAAACACAACCCAAACTGATTCTAAAGGCATTATAATAGACAAAAAAACCATTTGTACCATCAGGTAATGCTGAACTGGGGGCTGTAGTGAGTCGAGTCTTCAACTCTTAAAAAATCTTCTAACAGGAATCTGACCACTAAACTTTCTTCTGAGTCAATCTAGAGATAGGGGATGCAATAGGTGAGAAACCCTCAATAAAACATCTATAATAGCCAGCTAGACCCTATATACTTCTAATGTTTGATGGATAAATGGTCTAGGCCAGTTTCTTACTCTTCTGTCTTTTGAGGATCAACTCTAATACCCTCACTGGATACAATATGACCAAGGAAAGCTATTGATCTTAGCCGAAATTCATACTTGTTGAATTTGGTAAACAACTGATGATCTCTAAGAGTTTGCAATATAATTCTAAGGTGGTCTGCATGATCATCCCCACTACGGTAATAAACAAGAATATCACCTATAAAGACTATGACAAATATGTCTAGATACTGTTTGAACACTCGGTTTATCAAGTACATGAAGGTTGTGGGGGCATTAGTAAGACCAAATGACATGACTAGAAACTCAAAATAACCAGAATATGTTCTGAAAGTTGTCTTTGGAATATCATATTCCCTTACCCTAAGCTGATGATAGCAGGATCTAAGGACTATCTTGGAGAAATAGCTTGCACCTTGGAGTTGGTCAAATAAGTCATCAATTCCAGGAAGAGGATATTTGTTTTTGACTGTGACTTTATTCAACTGACGATAGTTAATGCACATTTGCAAAGAGCCATCTTTCTTTTGCACGAATAGGATGAGAGCGCCCCATAGAGAAATACTAGGCCTTATGAAACCTTTATCTACAAGATCTTTGAGCTGCTTTTTTAATTATTTAAGCTCGGCTGGGGCCATACGATAAGAAGGAATAGAGATGGGTTGGTTATCTAGGAGAAGGTTAATACCAAATTCTATTTCCTTATTTGGAGGTACCTCTGGCAAATCTTCAGGAAAAATATTAGGAAACTCATTGACTACATAGACTGACCGAACTGTTGGAGTCTCAAACTTAGTGTATTTGACTCGAATAAGATGATAGATACACCTTTTGGAGATTAACCTTTTGGCATTAAGATAAGGCATAAAATGACTCTTGGGAGACACTGAATTTCCTTCCTACTTAAAGACTGGCTCATTTGGAAGCTGAAACTTCACCACTCGAGTGTGACAAGCAATAGATACATAACAATAATGGAGCCAATCTATGCTAAAAATAAGGTCAAAGTCAACTATATCCAACTCTATTAGGTCTGCTAACATGATTTTATGAAGGACAGTGATAGGACACTTTCTATAGATTCGTTCGGCAACAACTGACTCACTCACTAGGGTAGAAACCAAGAAGGGCTCAGGGATTTTTTCAGGACCTATTTCAAAATTCACTACAACTAACGGGGTCACATAAGAAAAACTCGACCTGGGGTCTAACAACACATAGACATCAAGATGAAAGACACGAAGCATACCAGTAATAATATCTAGTGAATACTCCTGCTCCTGATAGGATGGAAAAGCATAAAACTAATTTTGGCAATGACCACCACCAGTATTGGATAATGTACCCTCAGAAGGAACTAGCGACCTAGAGGAGCTGGTACACTAGTAGCCTGAGTCTGGGGACGAACATCTCTATTTCCCTGATTAGCATAATGACACTCTCTAATTCTATGACCCAACTTACCATAACCATAAAACCTTTGTGTCCCAACAAGCACTCACCAGGATTATTCTTACCACACTTAGAATATGGAGGATAACTAGGTATTCCACTCATACTATTTTGAGATTTGGACACAAAAGACTTACCACACTACTTTGCCTAGCTTTGGGAGCGGGAGCACTAGCTGGAGATAGTGCTGGCATAGATTAATAATTCTAAAACTGTGAATGATTTCCCTCTTTTCCCTCTCTAAACCTAGTCTGGCCATACTCAAATTGCTCGATTTTAGCCTTCTTATTTCCCCTCTCTCTTTCTTTCAACTTCTCTATCTCAATATGCTGAGCATGAATCATCAATCTAGCAAGATCCATATCTCTAATAAATATGGCAGTCCTACACTCCTTCACCACCAAACCAGATACTATAGTAACAAACTTACTTATACTCGCCCTAGGATCAACCATTGTATCAGGGGCATACTTAGACATCTAATTGAACTTAATGCAGTACTCCTTCATTGTGATCGACCCTACCTCAGGTTCACAAAATCCTCTATCTTATCTTCTCTTATTTCACATGGAAAGATTCTATCTAGAAATATATTCTTAACCACCTGCCAACTTATAGGGGTTGCATTCTTACCTCTACCATTCTTTTACATAACTATCCAATTATATGCTACATCCTTCAATATATAGGAGCCAACTTTACACTCTACACTTCCGAAACATAAATAATATGAGTGATATTCTTCACCTCATCTAAATAAAGTTGTGGGTCCTTACCTGCTTTTGACCCAAAGAACTCTGGCGGATTCATTCTCATAAAATCTCTGATTCTGGCTTCTGCTAAATTACTATTCTACTGAAGTGGGACTGCAGCCTGATGGTTGCCTAAAACATTGACAGTTTAAAGCTTGAAAGGCAGTTCAAAACTCAACGTGGGATACTTTCTCATTTAGAGAATCAGCAGATTGGGGTGGCTGGTTATTATTTATGTGAGCATTAGCTCGAAGAAGAGGTATATTCAACTATCACATAAGATCATGATTTAACAGTAGATAAAGATACTGTAAGCATAATAGATCATGAAAAAAGAGATGATTTCCTAAAAATATCCGTAGCCTTTTGCTCATAAATATGGATCGCTTTACTCCAATGATCAATACTCCATGTAACGTAGTTTTTCTAACCGCCTAGGACTCTTATAAACCTTAGGCTCTAAGAAAAAGTTTGTAATGCCCCAACAATGGGTCCTGAGATATCATACGGTGCTGAAGACTATGAGTCGCCTTAAGCTAACACTGTTTGCCAGTCTGAATCACATAATAAGGAACTATAGAGGTATAATCAAGACTAAAATATAGGATTCTATCTGAGCTAAACTGAGATTATCTAAATCATAATATCTAAAATAATAGACTTATGAGTCTGAATAATTAATATTGAATAATCTGAATCATATCTAGCAGTCTGACAAGCCTCTACTACTAATAACTAGAGAGTCACTAGGACAAACCTCCCGCTGACTCAAACTGTCTGAATCATCTATACTAATAAGCTGAAAAACTAAAAGACTAATTCTCCAAATTATGAGGACTCACCAACTGTTGGGATGTAGATAGAGATACTCGAAATCATTTATGCTATTGGAAATGAGCACCTAAACCTATATTATGAGACAATATAACACATAGACGTACATGTGGATCAGTACTTTAAGAATGTACTGAGTATATGGGGGTAAATACATAAGTAAAGCAATTTCTCAACATCATCATAATTTATAAAAATAATGCATGCTAAATGTAAATAACTCACATAAGTTGGAATATTTGAAAGTTGAGAATCAAAATCATGAGTAGTAAATCATACTTTATAAATCTAGTGAGTCAATAAAATTTAGTTCTAAAATTTATACTAGTGTTCTATGTGTAAATCATGCTGTCTAAGTGTAGAAAAGACTCACTTTTATATCTGAAATCTGAAAGTTGAAGTCTGTAGCTAAAGTCTTTTTGTAAACAATATCTTAGTAAAGTGGTGAGCCTTTACGCTTAGTTTTTAAAAGCTTTTCTGTTATTATTTTCTATTAGGATTACTCTTTCTGTAGGGAGGTTTTTCTAACTGACATAAATTATATGATTTATCATGGAGTCCAACGTCTTGCTCTCTATTGGTTAAAACCTCACGATGGGGAGAGGTGTCATACTCTTACCAAGGAGTATAACCTAATCTAAGTGAACTGCTAAGGAGTATAACCTAATCTAAGTGAACACATCTGTAACTGTCATCCATGTAGAAATGGGAATAATCTGAATCTGTACCTATATTTGGCTCGTAGTCCTGTGGAAGTAGGATGCGCTAAACCCACCCTTCCCGTTCGGTGCTAAATACTACCCCTTTTAATCTGTATGCTTATTTTGTTGGAAATCCACTTTAAAAAATCTAGCATAAGGGTTTATAATGAAACCAATTATGTATTTTTCTGATTCAATCTGTAAATAAAGCTAATCTATATTCTGTAAACTGTAGAAATTCTGCAAAGTGGATTTAAAATCTTATCTGAGGGTCAAAGATCATTTTTCTTTTGAAATTCTGAAATTATACTGATCATATGGTGCTTAAAGCATAATCTTTTTTGGAATAATAATATCCAATTAGGGGTTAATGACCAATGCATTAAATTCATGTTAAAACATCATAATGTTCATGCTTGATAATGTAATTATTGATAATTCGACTCAAAATCTAGAATTTACTACATTACGTATGAAAATATGAAAGTAGACATGCAATTCAACTTCTAAAGCACTTGAAATCTCATAAACTTGCAAATAACAATAATGGGTATGCACCCTAATTTGAAACTGATGTATATTCATACAAAATTATGTAAATTTATAATTTAAAACTAGTTTTGGACACAAGGATGAAAGAATATCCTTGTTTATAAACTCCACATACCTTAATTGATGGTTGGATAAAGAAACTTGAACTTTGGATTCCTATTTGAGCTTTTGAAGATGAACTCTTGATTATCTTAATTTTGGGAATCCTCAAATTTGGGTTTTCTTAAAGAAACAATGGAGGAAATTGAATTTCTTGGAGAGTAAGTTTTGAGCTCTAGGGTTATCTTTGAGAGAGAACTAATGAATAATATGCATAAAGTCCTCAGAATGAGCTTAATTCCTTATTTATTATGAATTGGGGGCTTAGGAATTGACCAAACTACCCCTTTTAAATTTTTAATCGAAACTGGAAAAAGATAAAATTTTTGATTTGTCCACCCACCGTGATTCACCACTATTGCGGTGGCTCACTAAAAAAGGGACGAGTGGGAACTAAAAAATCAACACGACATGGAGCTATCAGGGTGCACTACTGAAATGCCATTTTGGCCATCACCGCAATGCGCCACCATCGCGGTGAGCCACTTGAAATTGTTAATAAGAAAATAAGGATTCAACGCGATGCAAACTTATCATAGAGGTCCATTGGAATCGGACGATTGCCATTTTGGCATCCACCGCAATGCGGTGACTGTTTAAATGACACACTACTTTACTAAAAATGCTATAACTTCTCAACTTAGTATCGAATTGAGGTAGAATTGGTATCATTTGAAAGCTGAGCAAATCCCCTACACATTGGAGTGTCTAGAATTGGAAAAGTCTTCATGTAACAAAGGTTATTCATTTTTTGAAGCTAGTCCCTTAACTTTCGAGGATCCAAATTTAGCTAGAAAAAGTACAGGGTATTACAGGATTATTGATATATTTTTGCTAACTTGAGAGAATATAGTTGTTGTGATACCCGAGTGACGACTTTATAAGATATTCTACACCTTATTTGTGCATTAAATTACCTTAGTTATTATTGTGTCGCCCAAGTAAGGACTTGAATTGTTAATATAGGCTTTACTTGAGCATTATTTATCTTTATTATTATAATATACCCAAGTGAGGGGTTTAGAATGATATTATTATTGTCGTACATTACTATTATACATGTGGTGTTGTGTGATGACTTTTTTTTTCATAAAATATTATCATTTTAAGTTGATTCTTAGCTCATTCATATTTGTATTGAATTGATCATTATTTTGATACTGATTAGTTTTGAGTATTACATCCTTATTTCATCAATACATATTTATAAGACTGGTACCACTGAGAAATACTTATTTTTGACAAAAAATAAGACACTTTATAAGAGGCCTATATCTAGAAATGTACCAGTAAGGTTGATTGAGAAATACTAATTTTGTAAGAAAATGAAATACTTTATAAAACGCTCATACCAAGGGAGGTGTCGGTAAGGCTGATTGAGATAATGGATTGAAATTATAAAAATATATGAGTTGTGAACCTCCTATGGTTCCTGTCTTAAAATGCTGAGGCTTGACAAGCGTATACAAAAGGCTCAACATCATTGTATTTCATCATATTTACATCTTTTGTGTTTCTTTTATGTATTCATTGATGTGTTCTTAATTTTCTTATATATTTTTTGTGTATAGTTGTTCCTTTTTCTCTTTTACTATATATTATAAAATTATAAGTGGATATGGCATGAGCTACAGTTTGAATTTTTTTATTTGTAGGTGGGATGTTTATAGTATATTTTACTTGTTTTATCTTTTATTTTGCTCAGTCGGCCTATGATACCTATTAAGTATAAGTGGATCATACCCACTCCTACTTTTGTGCCCTTTCAGTGTAAATTCTAATGCAAGTATGACTCGCGGGCTAATCTCATGCTATGGTAACTGAATATTCGAGGTACTGGTGCACTCCAATGTTTGGAGCTGATTCTTAACCTCCTCTCCCTTTATATTGTCTTTATTTATTTTCAAAGAAAGACTCTTAAAGTTTCATATTTCAAATTTTGTATTAGATGCTCTTTCCACTTGTGACTCATGTATCTTGGGGATTTATGTATTTTGTTTGGATTTATGTTATTTACATATTATGTTCTGACTTTGTTCGATAAGTCTCGTATTTAAGAACTTTCTTTCATATTTTTAATTTTTGTTTCCTTATAAGAAAATCAGCTTACTTACTAAGACTGGTCTAAAGTAGGTAGTGGTGATTGGTAGTGGTGGTTGTGATGTGATGTTGGTTGATGTTAGTACTTGGAGTTGTTGATCGTGGTGGATGAAAAATAGATGCATGATAATTAATAATGTATTGGTGGTAGTTAGAGAAGAAATGGTTATTAGTAGAAATAGATTATAGAAATGGTAGTGGTTAATATTCGTAGTAAAAGTGGAAAAAATGGTGACAAAAGTAGTGGTAGAAATCGAAGAATGTATGAAGGTTGATAATGTGTTAGTGATAGTTAGAAGTGGTGCTAATTATAATAGATGAGTTGGTTAGTAGTAGGGATTAATTGGTAGTGATTGATGGTGGTGGTGGCATTGCCGTTGGTGGTGGTTGATGTAACTAGAATAATGGAGGTATTAGTTGTGGTAGCGACTGATAATAGTGGTTAGTAGTGATATTGGTTGTCAATGGTGGTTATGATGGTAGCAGTAGTTGGTGGCGATTGATGGTGGTGGTGGTAGAGGTGGTTAGTGATGGTGACTGGTGCTTGTGGATAGAGTGGTGGGGAATATCATCCAACACAATAATAACTCTTAATGATATTAAAACTACATTTGTCTTTTTTAATATTTAGATGTCTGAATCTGAATGCACATTTGAATAATTAAGATGTTGTCTCTAGATCTGAAAACTAAATGATTAAGACTATTTGTTTTTCCACACCTGAATGTGCAAAACAAATTTATTTGCATATATAATAAAATAAAAAATACAATTCAAATAAAAAACTAATTATATATCAGAAAAGTATGTAATTAATACAACAAAAAATATTATTTGATTGAAATATTTTTTATGTTTGTTAGTGATATGCAGATGGTTTATAATGGTGGTTGTGGTTCAATTATTGATGTTAGTGATTAGTAATATTAGTGGTGACAGTTATGATGGTTGGTATTGTAGTTACTGTTATGATGGTGACGGTTGATAGTTGTGGTGGTGGTTGTGATGTGACGTTGCTTGATGTTAGTAGTTGAAGGGGTTGATTGTGATAGATGAAAAATGAATGCATGATGGTTGATGGTGTGTTGATGCTAGTTGGAGATGTTGTTAGTTGTAGCGATGATAGTGATTGAGGTGGTGGCAGAGGTGGCATTACTAATAACAATGGTGGTGGTCGTCGAAGAATATGTGGAGGTTGTGATGTATTAGTGGTAGTTAGCGGTGGTGCTAGTTGTGATTGATAGTTGGTTGGTAGTAGGGATTGGCTGGTAGTGGTTGATCATGGTGGTGGTGTTGACGGTGGTGCTGACGGTAAATATATTTAGAGTAATAGAGGCAGTAGGTGTGGTAGCGGTTAACAATAGTGGTTGGTAGCATATTTGTTATCGATGGTGGAGGCGGTTGGTAGTGGTGGGCGGTGGTTGACAATGATGGTGTTGGCAGAGGTGGTACCCGATAATTATGAATAGAGTGGCGGTGAATATTATTCAACACCAGAATAGTTCTTCAGACCTATAAAGACTTGATTCTAGATATGAATGATTAAGACCTATTCAAACCTATTAAGAGCCAAAATCTTAATGATAAACAAATGCACTTAATTGTCCGAAGTCTGAATTATTTATATTCAGACCTCCATTAATTGTAAACAAATAAAGCCTAAGACTTGGTTCGATATCTTAATGATTAAGACCTATTCAGAACTAAAATCTTAATGAAAACTAATGCACTTAATAGTATGAGGTTTAAACTATTCATATTCAAACCTTTATTAAGTGTAAACAAATAAGGTCTAAGTAATTAAGAAAGTGATTTTAAGAAAATAATGTGGTAATTAGCTATTACCTTTTGAAATTATTGCTTGTGTAAAATAAAATTTTCACTAACGGTGGATATAAGTTAAATAAGCATGAGTTAGACTAATATGCATCGATGGTGTAAATATTTTTTAAATAGCTGAGTTTGACTAATATGCATCGATGGTGTAAACATTTTTTAAATGGTTGGATGACTTTGAATCCTATTACAGGTAAGTTACTTAAAGTATTTCTACTTTTTAATTGTTGGGTTTAATTGGTGTGAATGAAAAATGGAGGGACACAACCTTTGAGCAAAAGACATATTGTTTTAGAAAAGGGGTGACTGTTAGATAGTTGTGTCTTTTCAGAAAAAGGCACAATGTTTCGAATGAACAAACATGATTCTTCCAAAGGATACACCTTTTAAGTGAACCATTGCCAAATTTCAGAAGAGGCACCTGATGGCTATATAAACCTGCTTTCATCCATAGGTTTAGAAATGAATGGAAAAATTTTCTGAAATAAAAGCTCTTCTTGTCTTCAAAACATTCTTTGTGATAAATCAAATCGTTGAGTGAGTTCGACGAATCCAATTATTTGAGGTTCCGCTATAGTTGAATTGAAAGCCATTTTATCCTGGGAGAAAGATTCCAAAACCTCGATTACAGTGAGGTGAATTATTCCTTAAGGACACTCCGTGAAGTCGAGGGACCTGGCTTTATATTTTTGTTTCATCTTAATTTCTGAAAAAATAAAACACACTTCCTAGAAAGATCACTTTGATCTCGTGTTGAGGGAGTTTTTGTACTTCATAGTGTTCTTGTTTTAAACTTGAACTAGTATTGAAGTTGTTGCGCCTAAATACAGATTCTTGTACCCGAAAACACCATAAAATAACAATCTTAAGGAATAACCCTTGCAGAATCTGTATTGCTTGTTTTTGGAGATTAAAGCTTTAAGATTTCTACTCCGTTTGAACTTAACTAGTGATTCGAAGACATAAAATCTTCATCACAATTTAAAGATCATTCGGTTGATGATTGGAAGTCATAAAAACTTCATCGTTAACTAGAAACAAGAAGAAGAGTTTAAAGTTGCTTAACTTTATAAATAGTATTCTAAAAATGATAAATTTTATTGTCTTGTGGTGACAGGAAAAATGACTAACGAAAGTCAAATGCAAGATACGGCTACGACTGTGGGGGCAACTAATATTGACTCAACAAGTCAAGCAAATGCTCCGCAACCAATGGAACCTGCGGAGAAGCCTGGAAAATTTACGGGCATTGACTTTAAGTGATGGCAGCAAAAGATGTTCTTTTATCTTTCCACTCTATTCCTTCAAAGGTTCACTAGTGAGGATGCTCCTGAGGTGCCCGAAGGAACCTCGGACAAAGAGCATTTCATGATTGTAGAGGCTTGGAAGCACTCAGACTTTCTTTGCAGGAATTATATCTTGAGTGGTCTCCAACCTTTACAATATTTACAGCGAAACTAAGACATCGAAGGAATTGTGGGGGACACTAGAATGAAAATATAAGACAGAGGATATGGAAATTAAGAAATTCCTTGTTGCAAGATTTTTGGACTTTAAAATGATAGATAGCAAATTGGTTGTCTCTCAAGTTCAGGAATTGCAAGTAATCATCTATGATCTCTTAGCAGAAGGTATATCTTTGAAAAATTTCTTAGTTGAACAAATTAAAAATGTTCTTAGTACTCACATAAATTGTTTTGTAGGTTTGATTCTGAATGATGCATTTCAAGTAGCAGCGATCATTGAGAAGATACTACCTATGTGAAAAGACTTCAAACACTACTTAAAGCACAACTTCAAGGAGATAACTATCGAAGATCTTATTATCTGACTACATATTGAAGAGGATAATAAGGCTGCTAAGAGAAGGTCAAAAGGGAATTCTACAATTAATAGAGCACATATTGTAGAAGATGACCAAAACAATTCTAAGAAAAGGAAAAAAGTTGAACAAGGAAGCAATCAACCCAAGAAGAAATTCAAGGGAGATTTCTTCAACTATGGAAAAATTGGCCTTAAGTCCACGAATTTTCGTTCCCCTAGGAAAGGCAAGAAAAATAGCCAAGCAAATGTGGTTGAGTATAACAAAGAATGTGATGATCTGTGTGCTACGTTCTCAAAATGTAACTTGGTGGGGAATCCTCACGAATGGTGGATAGATTCTGGTGCCATCCGCCATGTGTGTGCCAATAAAGAGTTGTTTTCATCTTTCGCTTCAGCTCAAGTAGAAGAAATGATCTATATGGATAACTCCGCTACGGCTAAGGTAGAAGGAACAGGAAAAGTGAGCTTGAAAATGACTTAAGGAAATGTTTTGACACTTAATAATGTTTTGTTCGTTCCAGAGTTACGTAGGAACTTGATTTCAGTTCACTTCTAGACAAGAACGGACTCAAATGTGTAATAATTTCTGAAAAAAATTATGATTAGCAAAGGAAAAGTGTATGTAGGAAAAGACTATCTCACCGAGGGCCTTTATAAGATGAATGTAATGAATGTTGAAATCAATAAAAGTTCAAATTCTTTTTACTTGCTTGAGTCTTATAATTTGTGGAATAAACGTTTAGGCCATGTTAATTACAAAACGTTACGAAAACTGATTAACTTAAAAGGTTTTGCCAAACTTTGAGTGCAATAAATAAAAGTATCAAACGTGTGTGGAATCAAAGTATGCAAAGCATCCTTATAAGTCCGTTGAAGGAATTTCAATCCTTTAGACTTAGTACACACTGACATTTATAATCTGAAGTCAACACCATCATGTGGTGGGAAAAAATATTTTATAACTTTTGTTGACGATTGCACTAGATATTGTTATGTCTACTTGCTAAATAGTAAGGATGAAACAATAGATGCGTTTAGGCAATACAAAACTGAAGTAGAAAATCAGTTAGAGAAAAAGATAAAAATGATAAGAAGTGATAGAGGCGGAGAATATGAATCTCTTTTCGCTGAAGTATGTGTAGAGAATAGAATTGTCTATCAAACTACGACCCTGTATTCACCTCAATCTAATGGAATTGCGGAAAGGAAAAATCAAACTTTGAAGGAAATAATGAATGCCTTACTTATAAGTTCCAGTTTATCGTAAAACTTGTGGGGGGAGGCTATCCTTACAGCCAATCGTATACTCAATAGAGTTCCCCATAGTAAAACACAATAAATTTCTAATGAGAAATGGAAAGAAAGGAAACCCAACTTGAAATATTTCAAAGTGTGGGGATGTCTAGCAAAGGTCCAAGTTTCTATGCCTAAAAGGGTTAATATAGGACCTAAGACTATGGACTGTGTGTTCATAGAATATGCTAAAAGCAGTAAAGCATGTCGGTTTTTGATTCATAAATTCAAACATCTGGATATAAATAAAAATACGATAATTGAATCAGATAATACTAAATTCTTTGAAAACATTTACCCATATAAAACTAGACATGAACAGTCTAGTGAAGGATCTAAACGACCTCGAGATGAACCAAGTGAGAATGTACATAATAAAGAGAATCCAAGACATAGTACACGTCAAAGAACTTCTACTATGTTTGGATCATATTTCGTAATATTTCTCTTTGAAAATGAGCCTCAAACATTTAAAGAAGCGATGTCATCTTCGAACTCATCCTTTTGGAAAGAGGCAGTCAATAGTGAGATTGATTCAATCTTAAGCAACCATACGTGGGAATTGGTTGATCTTTCTCCAGAAAATAAACCTTTAGGTTCTAAATGGATCTTTAAAAGGAAAATAAAAATGGATGGTATTATTGGCAAATACAAGGCAAGAATTATAGTAAAAGGCTTCAAGCAAAAAGAAGGCCTTGATTACTTTGATACATGCTCTCCAATAACAAGGATAACATCGATTCAAATGTTAATTGCCTTGGCAGTAGTATATGGTCTTGAAATCCATTAAATGAATGTGAAAAATACATTCCTAAATAGAGAATTAGAGGAAGAAATTTACATGAAACAACCTGAGGGTTTTGTGGTTCCAGGAAAGGAGAATAAGGTGTGTGAACTTATTAAGTCGTTGTACGGACTAAAGTAAACACCTAAACAATGGCATGCAAAGTTATACCAAACCATGTTGGCAAACAGGTTCAAGATAAATAAATGTGATAAATGTGTTTACATTAAAGACACTCCGAATCACCAAGTCATTGTTTGTTTATATGTGGATGATATGTTGATCATCAGTAGAGACATTTCTAACATAAATGCAATGAAATGAATGCTCAAGAGCAAGTTTGATATGAAAGACCTTAGAGTTGCGGATGTGCTCTTAGGTATAAGAATCCATAGAACTCCACAAGGGTTGGCATTGTCACAATCTCATTATATCGAAAAGGTACTTCACAAATTCAAGTATATGAAATTCAGTATTGCCAAGACTTCTTTGGATATGAGCTTTGCACTTTCAAAGAATAAAGGTGAAAGTGACTCACAATTGGAGTACACAAGAGTATTGGGATGTTTAATGTATATAATGAACTGTACACGACTAGATATAGCATGCGCTATTAGTAAATTGAGTCGGTACACAAGTATTTCCAACAAAACTCATTGGATGGCAATGAAAAGAGTTTTGGGGTATCTTAAATAAACTCAAGATTATGCCTTGCATTATAATAAATATCCTGTGGTACTTGAAGGATATAGTGATGCAAATTGGATCACCAGATCGAACGAAGTAAAATCCTCAAGTGGATATGTATTTACTATTGGGGGAGGAGCAGTCTCTTGGAAATCATCCAAACAGACTTGTATTGCTCGCTCTATAATGGAATCTGTATTGATCGCATTGGATAAAGTCGGTGAAGAAGCAGAATGGCTCCAAAATTTCTTGGAAGATATTCCTTATTGGCCCAAATCAGTGTCACCAGTATGCATACACTGTGATGGACAAATGGTAATAGGTAGGGCAGGGAGCATGATGTACAACGGTAAATCTTGTCATATACGATGGAGACATAATACCATTAGGGAACTTCTCTCTAGTGGAATTATCACTGTTGACTATGTAAAGTCAAAGGATAATGTGTCGGATCCACTTATAAAAGGCCTATCTAGAGAAGGAGTGGAAATGACATCCAAGGAAATGGGTTTAAGGCCTAGGACAAGTCAGCATGGCGGTAACTCAACCTAGCATATTGGAGATCCCAAGAGCTAGGTTCAAGGAGATCAAACAAAGTTGTGTCTGACAGGTTCAACATTGTCAATTACTCAACCCATTCTCACAATGTAGATAATGTTTAGTAAACAAGGATAAGACTTAAGGTGAAAAGTCTTTTAATGATTATCTAAATTTAGAAAATTTGACCAAATAGTTTAATCTATAGGATTGAACGTTTAGAAATCACCTATGTGAGGGCAAAGTGGAAGCCGCTTCAAGGAGAATGTTAGTAAAGGCCTATTCTCTAAGCTCTCATGAAATCGAGACGTGTTCATGGTTGAAAAGAATAAAACCGTGAGAATCATAAACGGTAAAAAGGTTGGTTGTGTGATAGGTGTTGCCTAGGTGTACACTAAAACTCGATGGTTCAAAGATATCAAATCTACCGATTGACCGAGTGCATCCGATGTATGTTCACTATAGAAAGTTCAAAGGGAAACCCTCTTATCCAGATTCAATCAGTCTTTGCTTGATGATCACATACTTATTCGTAAAGTTTTACAAAGAATAACCATTCTCCATTCATGTGGGGGGATTGTTGGGTTTAATTGGTGTGAATGGAAAATGGAGGGACACAACCTTTGAGCAAAAGACATATTGTTTTAGAAAAGGTGTGACTGTTCAGATAGTTGTGTCTGTTCAGAAAAAGATACAATGTTTCGAATGAACAGACATGACTCTTCCAAATGATACACCTTTTAAGTGAACCATTGCCACCTTTCAGAAGAGGCATCTGATGGCTATATAAACCTGCTTTCATCCACAGGTTTAGAAATGAATGTAAAAAATTTCTGAAATAACAGCTCTTCTTGTCTTCAAAACATTCTTTGTGATCAATCAAATTGTTGAGTGAGTTCGACGAATCCAATTATTTGAGGTACCACTATAGTTGGATTTAAAGCCATTTTATCCTGGGAGGAAGATTCCAAAACCGCGGGTACAGTGAGGGGAATTATTCCTTAAGGACACTCCGTGAAGTTGGGGGACTTGGCTTTATATTTCTGTTTCATCTTAATTTCTGAAAAAATAAAACACACTTCTTAGAAAGATCTCTTTGATCTTATGTTGAGGGTATTTTTGTACTTCATAATGTTCTTGTTTTAGACTTGAACTAGTGTTGAAGTTGTTATGCCTAAATACAGATTCTTGTACCCGAAAACACCATAAAATAACATTAATATCTAAATTATAAAAAAGAAAAAGTAATAAAATGGAAACTTGAACTTTACATTTATTCTGCACAAACAATGATTTTGTTTACCAAAAATATAGAGGAGGGTCGTCTTCGTTTTCATCATCAGTAATTGATTTAGCTATTCTGTTTTTTCAATACCATGTAAACAATCAACTTCATACACCATCGAAGTAATCACTGGCTCTATTATATGTCAAAGTCTTCACTATATTTCCTCTTACAAATAAGGAAGACGATAATTGCATTATTTGTGTAAGACAAAATAAAGGTCCAGTTGTGATTAAATTAAATTTTATGAGATGACATTTTTAAAATTAAAAGTTTTTTTTTGTGTGTTAAATCAAACACTACCATCTAAATCAAAAAAGAAGAGTACAGGAATGAGTCTTTGCCTGTTCGAGAATAAATGAAATTGTTTACCAATTGGAGGAGAAGTTTAAGCTTAGAAGAAAATTATCCAAGAACCAAACTCACTCTATTCATATTTGACTTTGTCATTGTTTGAACATTTCAGTCCTATCTGAATTCTGAAAAATGGTAGACTTGACTTCTCTTTTAGTGGCATTTTTATGCGTTCTTAACTTTTTAATTTACAATCTAAAATAAGATTATGTTTTTACAAAGATTTTGTATGGTACCTTTTATCTATGGATTACTTGCGTTTATTTAAGGACTCATACGAAAAGCGTTATATAATTAAAATAATATTTGTATATCAGAATATAAAATCGAATCTCCCTCAATCAAATAGGTCGCAATCACAAATTATTTGAGATCATTATATGAGTCCTCAAAAAATCAACATTATAGCAAGATTAGTTTTGAATTTACTAATCATTTTATCGCAGTTCTCCTTTTTATTCGATTGAGAATGAGCACACATATGTCAATTGAAACGATCACATATTTCATACGTTAAATGACGAGCAATTGTGTGGTTAAAAATAACGTTAAGCACAATTATGATTCACTAAGTGTAAAAATCTCAACTTTAATTATATTAAAAAAATAAATAGCACAATGCAACTATTTACATCCGCATAAACATATTTTTAGTTTACATTCACACATTCAATTTCTTTGCAACAGTATTTACATATTTTTATACAGTACATTATATTATATGATATTATATATTTATACAAATAATATATTTATCTTGTATAAAGATGTATAGTAGTATAAAAAGAATATCTACCTTGAATAGAAGTTTAATAGCTACTAGTTATAACATGTCGCTGGCCAGTAATTTTTAGCTCCAATCCTTGTTCAAAATCAATTTAAATGAATTCAAATTTTGTAGACATCTCCTTAGACTATTTCCAACAAAAATAAATAGCACCTACTTTGTACTTCTCATAAAAATTAAATCTAACTTCCAAATCCATTTTTTCAAGCTTGTTGAGCACTAATAAATTAGTTTTCTAATATGTGTATTTCGTATCTCAAATTTTATAAATTAATAATACTCTAATCATGATTTGAATTTCTAATGCAATCATAAGAAATTGAGTTTGTCATCTAACAATTACTAGATAGTTATTGTCCGTGCCAGCACGGCCCTGTGAAGAATATCTAAAGTAGATTTTTGGAAGAATAAATATGATAGTTTTTTAGTTAAATTTTTAGAATAGTCTGGTGAATGAATATCATAATTTTCTAGTTAAGTTTCTAGAATAATCTAGCGTAGTCACATGGATAAGCACTTAGTGGAAATATCTAGAGTTGAACATAAAGTCACTAGAATTTCCTTGTAGTGTATCTAGAAGAATATTTGGAATCATCCATAGACAAGTATAAATAGGAGTGACATTGTGCATTTGTAACCAACCAAAAACATAATCAAGAATTAAATCAATTCAAGTAGTCTTCTTTTGTATGCAAACTCTCTTATCCAATATCTTCCCCCTTCTACTTTCATAGTTTCCTCTTCTTTAGTTGAATATTTCGATCTTACTTAATCTTCTTGGACTAGCAGATGATCTCCACAATCATACCTTTTTCTGTTATTCTCTATATGGTATCAGAGCCATAACCACAGGTTGGTTTTGGAATATATTACAAGATCGAGTTAATGAAAGATTCAACTAATTTATGCGAATGGATTTACGTGGTCGCGTTAATGGATTGGAAATGGGGTGGTTACATAAGTCCAACTATAAGGTATGGAAGACATGTATAGAATCATACCCTGTGGGCAAAAATTTATGGGGTGTTGTTAACGAGAGTAACACAAGTCCTACTAATGATGACCTGGACAATAATACTGTATACAAGAAATGAAAGTAGATTAATGCGAAGCCGAAGTTCACATTGAAAAGGTCTAGATTAATGCGAAGCCGAAGTTCATATTGAAAAGGTCTATCTCCTTTAATTTATTTGACCACATCATAAGGTTTGAATCAACTCATAAAATATGGAGGACCCTCAATCAGTTATTCAACAAGAAAAATGAAGCTCGGTTATAAATATTGGAGAATGAATTGGCGAACAACACTTACGGTAATCTTTTCATTGTCGAGTACTTTTTAAGCATTAAGAACATGTGTTGAGATTTCTTTAATGAATGCAGATGAGGCTATCTTTGAAGCACGAATGAGAAGAATTATCATTCGTAGTTTGAAGCCACAATATATTTCCTTTGTGATATCGATTCAAGTATGAGCTTAACAACTATCCTTGGGGAAATTTGAGAACTTGTTGTCATCACATGAGTTAATAGTCAAAAAATTGGCTGGTGAATTTGTCAAAAAAAAGAGAAGGAAATGCTCTTATGGCTGAAAACAGGAACGTTAAAGGAAAAATAAAAGATATGCCTCACTTTCGATTCTAAGGTGGTTCAAACTCACCTGAAAAGAAGGAAGAGTCTTTTAAAAACTATAAGAACCCTCTTAGATGTTATTGGTGTAGCAAAGTAGGACACATAAGAAGATATTGCCGATCCACAGAGAGTATCATGACTTAAACTAAAAAAGTTAGTAAAGAAGAAGAAAACTGGAAAATGTTTAACCACTGAGAGTCGAGTAATAGATACCTTGACTTTTATATATTTGGAAAGAGATTGACTTAGATATAATATGATCTATCATATGGAGAAGAAAGACACTAATAAGAATCAAGAAAATTTTGAATACATTCAGACAAATGACATGGCAGCTGCTATCAAGGTAATCAAAGAAGTAGATCCCAAAAATGACAATAAAAGTCTAGATGTGGAGGATATCATAGTCGCTTCTGAGTAGATATTGTTGAAATGTATATTCCAATAATGATATTATTAGAGAAAGCATTAAGGGAGATGTAGAGAAAGTTAAAGTGCCTGATCAATCATCTATCTTATCAAGGTCAATCACTTGCTCAGAGCAAATACTGAAAGTTGATGAAGAATTTTAAGATCCAATGAATGATGAAGTTGAAAGTAAAACCCCAATTTTAGATGGAGAGGCATACAATATGATTGAACAGACAGAAATGAAATCTTATGGTAGATCCTATTATGATGCTGAGGCTTTAAAAAAAATTGATGATCAGATCATCTTCAAATCAAATGAGGATTCTTATAAAAATAAAATATCTTTGTGCTCTGGAGTTGTTTCAGAAAGAGTAAATTCTAAAATCTTGAATGCTAGAGCTCCAAACTTTTTCATCACATGTGTGTCTTCAGATAATAAAGTTGTGGAGGAATTTTGAGAAAGAGCGATCTCGAGAACTTAACATCATAAACTCAGCAAGGACAAATTGATGATAAAAAATCTTCATCATTGGAAGAAGAAAGAAAAGCTGGGAAAAAGCTGCTAAGAGTTTCACCAAGGGATGATTCAAAGCATCATTTGAGTTCTTCTGCAACAAGTTTGAGATAGCTTCCAAAAAATCACTTTAAGGAAGAGTATGAAAAATATTTAAAGTACATTTTTGGAAGAATAAATATCATAGTTTTCTAGTTAAATTTCTAGCATTTTTGGAAGAACAAATATCATAGTTTTCTAGTTAAATTTCTAGAATAGTCTAGTGAATGAATATCATAGTTTTTTCTAGTTAAGTTTCTAGAATAATCTAGTGTATCACTTGGATAAGCGCCTTTTGGAAATATCTAGAATTGAAGATAAAGTCACTATAATTTTCTTATGGTGTATCTAGAAAAATATCTACAATTATCCATAGGCAAGTATGAATAGGAGTAACATTGTGCATTTGTAACCAACAAAGAACATAACCAAAAATCAAATCAATTCAAGTAGTCTTCTTTTGTATCCAAGCTCTCTTATCCGATATATTTCTTGTACTTTCATAGCTTCCTCTTCTTTACTTGAATATTCTGATCTTAGTTAACGATCTTGAACTAGTAGAAGATCTCTGCAACTACATCTTTCTTCTACTATTTTCTACAGGCCCAACATCTATGTTTTATACTACTTTGGTTCTCTGAATGTTGTTAGCATATAACAAAATCACCACATTTTTAGAAAAACATAGTTGAAAGCAGACATTAAATCTTTTGTTTAAGTGTAATAGTCTTGAGATGTGTCATAACAAAGGAGGCAATCAAGTAGGTTTTTGTTAAAATCTTCTAACTGAAACTTGACTCAGGAGGAGGTGCTTCTAGCCAACTGAGGTTATCAATGACCTGTGACTATCAGTATCATACTGAGTGCATTATAGGAAAGTAGGATCATTATGTTGATTATAATTTGTAAGAAGCAATAGTGACAACAATAGATAGAAACCATAAATGTTACAATATTGTTCTTTAGGCTTCACCATGTGAAGCAACAAGATTGTCTATGTTGGATTTTCTTCTTTCAAATTTAACAATGTTACAAGTAATAGTACATAGAGATCTCTCCTAGATTTTTTTAGCAACATTAAAGCCTAACATAGGAGAGTAAGTTAAGATACAAATAATGTTTTGACATCTCTAGTGGTATCTATCTATCTATACGTAAAGACAATGATGGCCTAGTAATTTTTAAAGGAAAACCTTCAGGATAAAATCTCACAGTGATCTCACTTGCAATCCTTGCATTCACCTCTTCCGTTTCTAGTTTCTATCATTAGGTTTCTATCTTAAATTGATGAACTAAATCTAAAAGTGCTCTAATGTTGGAGCATTACAAATGTCGGTCCTGCATTTTCATTTCTAGTGTCACATTTTGAAACACTACCTTAGATCTTAGTTTTATGAATAAAGCGACAAGCTTAATCCCGTTCAAATAAAAATTCTCATTATTTATTTAAAAGTATTAAAGCTTGCTCTTTTAGGAGTGAAGCATGCAAATAAAAATAAAATCAAGAGTAGACTAAATAAGAATTTTTTTTCAAATTGAATGGTGTAGTTATTAAGGAAAAGAAAGAAAATACAAATAGTGTCATCTAAAGCCATAGTTAACGCTCTTATTTGGCCCCTCCCTGTCCAAATTTTTTCTAGAAGATTTATAGGCAAATACATTCCTTATTCATCTTTGAAATTCAACACCCTCAGTAACAATTTACATCCTAATTCAAATTTTAGTATATATCCCGTATGATACCACCCCATTAGCATCCTATGGCCATGACTTACGGTCTAAACAGATTAAGCACATTGAGCCTCTAGGTCTTTACTTTTTTCCTTTCATGTTACTTTTATTTAATCATACTTTGGCTATAAGCTAAATGAACATATTATGCCAGTATCCCGTTAATATGTTTTTTTTTGGTCTATATATGAGTGATTTAACATTCTTATATTAGATAGTGGTATATTCATTGAAATTGTTGAAGGACACAAAAGTGAAAGAACAAAACCTCTGAGGCCTTTAAATAGGTAATGATGAACTGCAACAGATGATGACAAGATTTGAATTTGAAAAGGTACTGCAATCTTTTCATCAGCTACTCACCATAAAAACACACTCATATAGTTAATGCCTAAACTCCAATGAGGATTTTTACACATCTTAAATATCAAGCAAGAATTTGGTAGGGTTATGACTAAAATAACATTAATTCAATTTTTATTTCAAAATGTATAACCATAATCTAATGAAAAGAAATTCATCAAATATCTCTGCCACAAATAGTTTTATCTTAAGAAGATCCGCATAAAATTTTACCTAAAAATATAAGGATACTCAAGTCTTGTTCAAAAAATTATTTCACTTCAGACATAATTTGAGTAAAACAAATGATAGCTTCAAGTAATAGCATGCAACATTATGAACCACCATAACAAAAATATATACATCTTTTTAACTTACAACAATTTCATATGCAACTCACATGTACCATGTAAAATACAGTTTCATTAATAGTGTCTTTCTACCAAGAAGAGGCAAAAAGATAAGGCAAGAAATGCAAATAAAAATGATTACAAATTAAATTTAAATGAAAACCTAAATCAATATATTAGATCACTAATTAAAAAAATAAGCATATTAATAGATATTTGCATATTCTGCATAGGAAGACAAGAAATATGTAATACAAAGAAGAAAAATCTACAACATAAAGTAAATATAATAAAAGAAAATAGCAAACAGAGCATGAAAACATAGTGGAAAAAAATGGCAGAGACACTAACTGAAATGTGCTAATATTCAAGGGTAAAGATCAATGAATATACTACTCCAGATCAGAATTTCGACGGAACTAAAGGAGATAGGAGGATGATGGATACAATCGAAAAGCAACTCTTTGGCTTCAACCGCTAATATCAATGCCAGCTATCAGGAGAGATAATTATTTTTTTCGTCAACAAAGTGCTTAAATATATAAAAGTGAGATGTTGCATATTACAGATTAAAACTGTACAAGTAAAACTAAGCTACTTTAGTTATGAGATAGAATATTTAAAATACAATTAATGTTAACTGAAAGTCATGCGAAGAACCAGGGTGTCACTATAGACAACCAACACAATCAGAGTCTAACCTCAGATAAAGATCCATTAAAATACCTTAACTAATAAAGTTGCTTCATCACAATATAATTAAATAACATGTCACACATTATACATTAACTGTTAAAAAGCACAAAAAAATGAAATAAGTTTAAATATAGCATTTAGATAAAGGATTGAACATAAATAATAATAACTTTCTACATTGATCTATACAACATCTTAAGAGGCATGTAAACAACGACTCAATGTACATCAGATAACATAGACTCAGATTGATTTTAAGAAAAAATAGTGAACTCACAACATAAATGAGACTAACCATATATAGATACATGTTTTATAACACCTTTACTAAAAATATTTCATTAGCAATTGTAATGATCTCTGCTTTTCTTTTTAAAAGAAATGATATTAACAATTATTACGTTGATGAGTTACTTGTAAGCATTACCTTGATGAGTTACTTGTAACCTACTTGTAACATATGACTTGATATAAAGGATGTTGAAGAAAAACTATAACGCTGCGTTGAATTTGATTTCAGAAAATTTGATAGCATAATAATAGAAAAAACATAAGAAATATACGTGTTCTAAGCCAGACGATTGTCAGCGAACATTCAACTATATAATAAAAAATCTTTGAATATCTTGAAAAACATGACAAAAGAATCATGAATTCTTTTTTTAGTGTAGTAGTTTGACCTAAAAAATATAATTGTAAAGGTGTGGCATCAACATTTTAATTACTTTGATATCTTCATTTCCTCTATGAAAAACCAAGTGGGGGGTGGGGGGTGGGGGTCTTTACTTACATGTTTTTGTGAAGAAATGTCATTCTATTTATAGAATTTTAGAAAAATTTTATTGAAACAAATAACACTTGGCCTTCTTTATGCTTTCACTTTTTTTAATTGAAAAAGATGTGAGTAAAAATCATGAAAGATATACAAATTAATAAGAGAATTTATTTGGTACACTGACATGCAACTCTTATGTCAATTCTAGATAACAAATAAGCATCAAATCCTGGATGATAAATGACATTAAGCTACATTCTTTAAATGGAGCATTACAAAACACAGTGTCGAGAGCCGACTTACTCGACTAACATAAAGTAGAGAGCCAGGAAGCAAATATTATATTGATATTGACAATTGAAAAGAATAAAAGGGAAGTTCAAAATTAAAAAATTCTGAAAAGATATGAATGAAAAGAGAGTTGTGGAAGAGATTTAGATTCGGAAAAGTAGGCTTGATGACTAAATTAGTGATAAATTCTAATATGACTAATTTGATTGTATTTTGATAATAATTCAGCTTGACTTGATTAAATCTAAATCGATCATATGTAGATTGATCAGACGTTTTATGAATATATGAGTTTGTGGATGCCAAAAAAGCTTCTCTTTTTTATTTTCTAAACTTGATAGATACATAAAATAGATTT
Organism: Capsicum annuum; assembly: GCF_002878395.1. Taxonomy (NCBI): domain Eukaryota; kingdom Viridiplantae; phylum Streptophyta; class Magnoliopsida; order Solanales; family Solanaceae; genus Capsicum; species Capsicum annuum. Next base: position 68,207,602 of record NC_061114.1, read on the forward strand.
AATAGTCTATTGAGAAATTTGAAAAAAAAGTGGGAAGAAGATTAAAGAAAAAATTGTTAAAAAACCTTAACAAAAACTAGAAAACCTTGCTGAAGATGAGGAGAACTAAAAGATTTGTAATTGGAAAGTGTGTAAGAAATTAGGTTAACACAAAAGAACGTTGGATTTGTCGGTGGAGGTGAGGAGAGTAGAATTATAGAATTGATATTTAATGTGAAATGACAGATATATTCTTGATCATTCCCTTGCTCACTCTTCTATATAGTAGAAAATAGTTGATTGGATTTAAGAAAAAAGACATAAAAGTAATATAACATAAAATTATTTATTAAATAAAAGTAATCTAACTTAAAATTATTTATATACAATAAAGAACGGATAACGACTTAAAAATATGATTTATTTCAATAATAAGCAAGTGAGGACCAACAAGTAGTAGAGTGGTAAGTACTCCTTCATGCTTAACTAGAAGTCTCTAGTTTGAATCCTCATGGGTATGGAGTCATCTTTGTTAGGATGAGCTTTAGCCCCCCTCCCTTAATGTGGGATTTTCTCCTTATAAGTTGGCTTAGTCCGGTTTTATATATTATTGATTTGAGCTATTGATTTTTGATTTGTAAACACATCAAAACGATAACCAAGCTAATAAGACATTCATTATTGATTTTAGTTCCTTGATATTTGATTTTTGATTTAACCGATAAAAGTATATTCCTCATTTTTTATTTAATGCTATCTTTCATTGTTCATAAATATATTATTTGCATACATAAAAGTCTACATGAATTACAAGAAAAAAATTTATAGTAATTTATTGCTAAAATAAAATTATTTTTTCTCGTTAAATAGCAAATTAGATGCGGTAGCACTATAACAATCTCTCAAAAATAAAAATAAAATTTAGTACATAGTTTACATTGATGAGTGGAACTCCACAAAGCCAACTACTTCATTTACACTGATGGGTGGAACTCCATAAAGCCAACTGCTTCAAAAAGAAAATAATACAACATCGATAACTTACTATAAAATGCAAAAGAAAATAGAATTTGTATTTAAAATCTAAGGCTACTATATTATATAAATAGGTATAAAAGTACCCTTAGTATAATATTTGAATTATTAGTTTAACCATTACTTCCTTTGTTCGAGAATATGTGTTCACTGTTGACTTGACACACAACTTAAGCAATAATAAAAAATATGGGTAATTATACTATATATAACTCTTTAAATATAATAAAATTTATGTTCTACAAAATTCATTGAATAATAAGTAATATTTAATATCAAGGATAAAATGGGTATAAATGAATAAATGATCTATCGATTGTTCAAACTGAACAAGAGTTGTTGAACCTCTATTTTTAATAACATGGACAAGTAAAGATGGGCATACAGAATTACTAAAACCTTATAAAAGAAAACCAAACCTATAACCCAACAAATATTTTATAAAATTATTTAAAATCTATTAACCTGACAGTTCTCTCTCTCTCTCTTCTCTCTTTCTCTCTCTCCTCTCTCCTTACCCTCTCTCCATCTCTAGCGCACCGACCCTCAGTCCCCGACGCCGTCGCTGACCTTCGGCGCCGACCCGATCCGGCCGCCGGCTCCGACCTCCGGTCCCCGGCGCTGACTGACCGCCGGCCACGACCTCCGGTCGCCGGCCCTCTCTCTCTCTCCCTACCCTCTCTCCATCGCTAGCGCACCGGCCCCCGGTCCCTGGCGCCGTCGCTGACCTTCGGCGCCGACCCGACCCGACCGCCGGCTCCGACCTCCGGCGCTGACCCGACCCGACCTCCGGTCGCCGTCCCCCGGCGCTGACCCGACCCCCCCGTCGGTTCATACCCCCCCA
>NC_061114.1:68509559-68604374 GCF_002878395.1 Capsicum annuum
CTTGACTGGTCTCATTCCTCATACAACTGATAAGCTACATCTTTAGAATTGGTAGGCAGCAAACTCCACGCCATCCACATTAGTGGCATACATCACACATAAGATATTTTCCATCTCATCAAGGAAACTTTAAGGATACTCTTTGACCTTGACACGAGTAAAGGTTAGAGGGTTTAACCTCATAAATTGTCCAATACTTGAGGCCTCAGAAGATGGAGTGGCAAAAGCACCACATTTAGAATAAGAAGCTACTAACTGAGCCAACTTATAATATATTGACGAAATTCAACATTCATCACATCGACCTGAGGAGCTAGAGAAAGACTGGAGAGGACCGATGGAACTCTAAAAGGGCAATCAAGCATTAGACCTCTAGATCGAGTTTGGACCCCATAATCCATACATGTCTAATCAATGTTGTCCTCATATGGGAGAGAAGGTTTTAAGTGAACTTTAGATCATCTAGGAGTCATGATCTAAAACACGAGCAAGAGGGAATTAGAGAAGATTTTAGGAACTTAGACTCTACAGATCAAAAATAAAACATAAGAAATAGAAATATTCCTAAATTCCTTGTAGCCTCTCCCTAATGAGTGTGTTGCATTACACACCCTTAAAGGAGACCCTACTCGATACAGCTTTATGGATACCCAATTGACCATGAACCTAGGCTCTGGTAATAATCTGACACAACCCAAACCAGGGCTAGTTATGTCTGGTATCTCAAGTCCAACCAGGATGAGAGACCACCCCCAATATCAAAACCATTAGCTTTCCTGCATGCCATATTGGATGAATTTTGAACATATAACAAGATAAGATAATATTAAATTAAAAAAATGATAATAAGTCTAAAATCAAAATCAAAATCCATAACTGATTAACCATTCAATACAAATCCTAATACCAATACTGATACTAATGCTAACACTAATATAGACACTGCCTATAGTAGTCTAACAAAGCCTCTAACTAGAATAAAATAACATCCAGTCCGGACATGCCCCTGGTCATAGCCAAAACTAAAACCAAAGAAATGAAAATGATATAAATAAGTCCATAGCATGAAATGGGGTCTTCTAGAGTATGGAAGCTCACCACTTTAGTTTGACTCAAAAGTTGTCTCTAAATCACCAAGTCATTGAGCAAGAGAAGTGAAAGTATGTCCAGTTCCTACATCGCGTATGGATACAACTCCCAAAGATAGTTAGCAGAGTAAACTCTACCATATAACTCAGGGATAAAGATTAAATAATACCATCAATTTAAAACCAAGTCAAAAAAACATATGTAATCACATATATACATATATATCGTGTCGAGATAGTGAACAAGGTTTAGCATGCATTTAAATCATTAACATAAGTTGTGTAGCTTTACCATCATAAGTCCACCCACAGGCTATATGGGTCCAGTATTACCCCCTAAATGGGCCCTAGTGTGTATAGTCGCACAAACCAGAGATATCATAGAAGGCTAGGGATTCCCATGTACCCTCCGCCCTTTATGATACATGTATACATTTATAGACTTAGGGGATTCCTATGTACCCCAAAGGCATAAGATTACTAATACCAACCCTCATGTCGGCAAACATAAGTTTTTAGTGTCTGTCTTTCGAACTCACACCTTCAAAGCTAGCTATTGCAACCCCTATTCTTGCCTAATTAGAACATTTAGTACATAAACAAACCACCAATTCCCAAAGTTAATTATTAAGGAATTATTAAGAGGTATCATCATAATGACTATAGCTTACAAGCAATACATTAGCCAATACTTAGGGGATTACCATGTACACTGTAGACTCCATAATTAAAATCACTTGGGGGATTCTCGTATACCCTTACAAGGTTTTCACTTTAATAATCACTTGGGGTATTCTCGTGTACCCCATAGGTTCTCAAAACCATCTTTAGCCACTTAAACATTTATACCATGCTTTAGTTTCAAGAAATAAGTCAAACCAAGCACTTTGGGGATTCCATTGTACCCCTAATTAAAATTCCCACTTTTTTCATAACTACTAACCAATTTCACAATATAGGGTTAGGGTCATAACCACTTCAAAAGTCAAAATTTCAGAGAAAGTCATCATTATCAAGTTCAGTGACCATACCTATGCACCGTACATGTTCAAAACCATATTTAAAATAAGAAAAACCATAATTAAACCATGGGAAAACATATATCAATAATAAGTATTAAAAAAATCCAACCTTGATTTCAAAACCATAACAATACCATGAAAGACATACATTAAAACATATCCATTAAGTTAAATAACAATGAGGGAGGAGTAACATGCCTGAAATACAAAGGAATTGGGAAGAGATTGAATTACCCAGATGACCACTTTCTTTAAAACCCTAGCCTATTCTTGAAAAGAGAGTTTGAGAGAGAATATAAGAGTGTTTTATTAGGGAATGATGTGATAATAAAGTCCCAAGCATGGTTTTTTTAGTTGTGGGAGTCCAAAGGACTATAGTGGGGAATGTTTAGAATGCCCTCATCTTAAAAGCTATAATAAAGATGTCCTTGGTTACGAGTCAGCCCACTGACTCATCATAGCATCATATGACTCATAGCCTTGAGTCGTATCCTAGATAATGAGTTGGACACCCATACATTTACCATCATATAAATTCATGATTCCACTCATAATCTGACAATGACTTATAAGGTCTAGTCGTAACCAACATACTACCCAAATAGGTTAGACATTGGACCACCTATAACTTTACCTCATGACTCATAACCTATCCTCACGGCTCCTAGTGAACCACTCGTACTCAGAGCAGAGTCAAGCCACTAAGTTACTGATTTGGTTAAGGATTTTCCTAATTACACATCATTATCCTTAATAACTCGCATCACCAAGTCATAACCAAGACAAAAAACCCAACCAACATCAACTATAAACCTTACAACTAGGGTCACATGACCCATCAATACACTGTATAACTTGTATGGTGAAGTCGTAATCAAGACAGTGAGCTCAAAGCTCAAGAAATTTCCAAGGGCTAAAATTTGAGGTGTTTCATGGTTGGACTGGGAACAATTCTAAAGCATGCAAGTAAAAAATTATCCTGGACTATGTAGCTTAACCATCATAAAAAAACACCTGCAGGCTATATGGGTTCAGCTCCCCCAGCTGAAAGGGTCTTAGTGCGTGTATACCGCATAAACTAAAGGTATCAAGGAAGACCAGGGAATGCCCCTCCAGGATTCAAATAAATATCAATAGTATGAACCATGCATATGGTCATAAAGCCAAACCCTCATGCTAGAAAATACGAGTTTCTAGTATCGGTCTTTCGGGAGCTCCACCTTTACGGCATAGCTGCATAAACCCCATTAAACCCAATTAAAATAAGTTTCACATAACCCATCCATTTAAACAAGGAATTGGCCACTAAGGCATACAATGGGTATTATCATTCCCTTGTATTTACAAGCTAATAATTATGCCATTACAATTCCATTAACTTGGGGGAATGCCTCAACCCCCTTTGTTCATTAACTCAGTGTGGGGGAAGCCATGACCCCTATTGGTCATTAAATCAAATTTTCTTCTTTAGTCTTTATGATATGCAATAGTTCAAAGGTATTTTCAATGTGTATATTCTCATGTTCAAAGAAAGTTTCACAAGACTGGGTTGATGTTATCACTAATTCAATTATCAAAGTCTAAATAATTGGGGGAATCCATGACCCCCTAATTTATTCACCATCCATGCACCCTATATGTTCAAAACCATCATAAAAGCCTGAAAAATTATATATAAACTATGGGATCATTATTTAAGAAAATAATCATTCAAAACCCTCAACTCACATTAGAAACCAACATTCAAAACCCCTTCAATAATAATATAAAGCACATGCTTTGACAAAATAAGATTTAAGGAAGAGTAACATGCCAGATATATCAAGAATTATGGAGAAAAAACAACCCTTGGAAGCTCTAATTGCCAATCTTTTTGAAACCCTAGGTGTTTTTGACTTGAGGAATTTGAGATAGAAAAGAGTGTGTTTGATTTTTGAAAGAATAAAAATAACCCATTTTGGTGTTTTAAGGACGTGGGATTTATTTAGGTAAAGAGGGAAATGCAAAGAAAGTCCCCACTCAAAAGTGCAGAAAAAAATGCCCAGTCATCATGGGTCACCTTACGACTCTTAAGGACACGTCATGAGTGATCACCATAACTTATGGTCAATATAGTAACCCAGGGACTTCTCACTGGGGACTCTCAGAGTCAGACCATATAACTCATAGTTGGACCTTAGGACTCGTAAGGTCCTAATTGTACTCTAGACATAAATATTTGGGCACCGCACTAGTTTGTATATGGAAGGTACTAAGACTCATACACTAACCTTGCAACTAACAGGGTCCTAGTCATAGTCTGAGCAGAAACATCCACCATCCTTTCTGGTCACCCTACGACTCGAGCCCTGTGAGTCGTAAGGAGACCTTATGACTGTGAGGTGAGTCATAGTAGTGAGCTCAAAACTAAGATATTTTATGGCCCAAAAATATAGGGTGTTATATACCAAAACTACTACAAATCCACACAAATGACAGTTGCGGCGAAATCCAAAATCCAAACACCCTGAATTCGAATTTTGAATTACTCATGCTAATAGTACGATTCTAGCTTAGTCCTTATCTAGTTTTTCATATTCAAATGAAATTCAAAAATTTCCCCTAAATTCTTTGTTCCTACATTGACAGAGCGCTTAAAATCAAGCCAAGATCCCTTTCTATAAATAAATACTCTTACTATTTTAGTAAAAGAAAAAAGGGAAAAGAAGGATTTAAGAGCGAAGAACTGCAAAGGTAAGAGTTTTTTCGCTCAAAGAAAAGTAATTTCAATTTCAATAAATTTGATAAAACTTATTTGATCTCAAATTTCTAGATTAAGAATTCTATTTCATTCTGACGATGGTAGAGAAATCGTGATGAAGAGCTCATAAGTTTTTTTGCTACCCCAAAAAGGGTAAACACCTTTCTCTTTTAGTTTTCTTTTGTCGTAATTATTTTTTTTGTTAGTGTCATAGTAGTAATGTTGCTGGGATTATTTGGTGTAGATGGATATGAAGTCCATAGGATTCGGGATGATTGATAGGCAATTGTTCTTGTTGTTTTGGTTTCGTCACCTTAATTTTTTTATTTTTGTAAAGAACCTTCTTGATGTTGTTTGCAAGCTTTAATTCGTTTTCTTTTAATGTGGTTTCATCTCCATTACTTTTCCTAGTCAAATGCCTTCTTTGATCAATTATTTTTTGTATTATTATTCCCTTGTATTGTCATTAACTTGACTGCGCATAGCACACATGTTGGGTTTGCTTTAAAAAAATTCATCTTAAATAGATCAAAAATCTCTCACTCGTGTTTGGTACATGTGGTGATAGCAGTGGTAGTTTAAGCCATAGTTTCCTCATGTTCTTTCTTTTTTAGTGTTGTGGTCAATAACTTGGCATTAGGTTGTGGTTGAAATTATAGTTTTGATTTGAAAATGTAGTGCATTATTAAGGTTGATTGAACTCGGGAATCTTTGAATTAGCTACTTTGTCTCTTTCTTGACATTTCTAGGCCTTGAAAATCCCTCTACCTTTCTCGATTATTCCTATTTGTGTGTCTCTCATCTGTCGGGTTGCTAGAATTGTTAAAAAATGTTTTGAATTCCATTGGGTCATAGTTAATTTTCCAGACATAATAGCATGCTCCCTTCCCTCTCTATAGATTTTATTTGTTTTGTTAAGATATCCAGTTGTTTGCTCCCATTTGATTATCAATCCTCTTATGTGTTTGATATAATCAATTTAATACAATGGAAGAAATATTGACAACCTATTTACAGTTTCCATCTTAGGCTTCATTTGGTCGTCTCATAAAGTTGTAGTTTTCTCATCTTGTGTGGAACATGCATTAATTTTTTTCAGCTTTGTGTTTCAACATGAACATCTAAGTTATAAAGATGTCTTGCTTGTTGTCCTATTTGGCTTTTAATTGAGATAGCTTTTTAAAATTAAGCCTACCTGACCATCCGGCTACCTTTTTCTCTTTAGAATTTAATCGATGATGTTGCTTTTTGGATTGATATTTAAGCTAATTTAAGAAAGCACTATTGTATTGTCTATTAACTTTATATGGTGTTTTGACTCTCAACCTCTTTCACTAATTCTCATATTTTTTGTTGCATGAACCCCTTATGGTTGAGTCCAATGGACTTCCCCCTTGCATTTCCTTCAAGTCCAACTCCATGTCAAAGTCTCTGAAAAGGCTGATATATGGCAGTATACATCGAGTATACAATGGAATACTCATGATATTTGGAGAAAAATAAGTCATATGAAGTTAATATATGGGTGGAGGACAAAAAGGATGTGTACACATGACAGAAAAACAGTCATATACACAATAGATATACAGAAACGCAGAAGAGAAAAGCAGTAATATACAGTCAATATACATTGCTGAAAATGGGCTAAAAGTCCAAGTCCAAAGCCAGATAAATTCAATTGGACCCAACAGCCCATTCTCTCATCCTTTTCTCTTTATTTGTAATATATCTACTACTTATTTGTAATTAATTTTAACTTAAATTTGGTTAAATCTAAATAAACTCTCCTGTCATTTGTTATTTATGTTTTTGTTTGTATTTTTTTCTTTATTATTTGTCACATAGCATATTTTGAAATTTATAAAAAATGAGATTTTTTTTATGTTTCCTCTCAATGAACCTTTGAGAATGAAAAATAGCATTCTATTTTGTTCATGTGTTAAATTAATTTTTTATGTTAAAATAATTCTATCAATTTAAAAATCACCTTTTCTTGTAAAACATAAAATAGCTTCATACCTTGTTCGAATTGATTTTTTTCCTTAAAGATAAAAGCTTTTGTTATCAATAATGATATTCAAATCACTTTCTTTACCTTTTGATTGAAAATAATTTATCCTTTCCTAAATTAATTAAAAAAAATTGGATGTAGTTTAGCGTTCCTTTTGAGGGAGATTTTTTCCTTATTTTAAATAAATAATTTTCTCTTATATAAAATGAAGGCTATATTTTCAAATAAATTTAAATTTCAGGATTTTAAAAAGTTAGCCACATTTTTTAAAATTGGTTAATTTTTTATAAATCAGTCAAAATGTCTTTTAGACAACCGTTTTTTAACAGACGCTCTTGAGTTCCTTAAAAACCTTCTCAAGGTGTTATTTGAATCCTTACCTAGTTTCTTTATTTCTTAAAAAATTAAGTGGTGACTTTGTATTTTTAAAAATAATTTTAATTTTTTCCTTTAAGTTTTTGAAATAGTTTAAAAGGTCAAAAATCAATGTTTTCCATCCCTCCGGGCGAAAAAAGGGTAAAACAAAAATTGTGACTTTGTTGGGGACTTTATTAAGATTCTAACCAAATTGTAGACTATTTTTTTACTTTACTTCATTAAACGTTGTGGTTTGATAATATCTTTTGATTATATATGTTATTCGCATTCATGTCATACTTCCTCATTTGATATATAAACTATTTGGGGTTTTGCAATTGTCGCGACCCCAATTGATTAATTCTAAAGGTAAATGTTGGAAATACGACAGTTTATTAGTACGTTAGGAGTCCAATGACTTTTTCTATTGTCAAACCCAGGTTGTCCACTTGGAATCTTGGTCAAAGCCCACTCTAGATATCCAGGATAGAGCCAAATCAAAACTTTTTTTAAGCATAAGCCTCGGACGACCCAATACCTGAGGGGGTATTGAGCCTATTAAAAAAACCTACCCTGCATCTTAATACCAATGTGGGTTGGATACCACCCTATAGCCTAACCCCTAGAGCACAATAAAAGCAAACAACGGAAGCCAAATAAAATATATATAATAAAGATAGATAAGTCTAATCAAGTTCTAAGAGACATAACACAATGACCAAAACATACTAAAATTGTCCACGAAAGCCTTTAAACCAAAAATACCAAACCAAGTTAGGACTTGCCCTCGACCATGAAAAAAGTGAATTCACAATTTCCAAAATTTGAAAAGAAACCTAATGAAATGGAAGGCTTTACAAAATATGGAGGTCCACCACTTTACAGCAACTCGACCAACGTACCTAGCACAACCTAAACTAGGGCCTAATCGTGACGAGTATCTTAAGACCACCATGGACGGGAGACCACCCTCTTAGCCCAACCTCAAGAGCAAAATAATAGCAATAAAGCAAAATCCAATCAAACAGTAATAAAAAGATAAATATATAACTCAAATAAAGACTAAGATTCAAAACAACAACCAACCCACACTTTTCCATAATAGCCTCTAAAATCAGAATATTATCTAAGTCAGGACATACCCCCGACTATGACTAAAATGAATCCAAAATTACTATGACAATAAAGAATCAATAATGAAAAGGTCTTTCGAAGGACGAAGGCTCGCCACTTCACTACAACTCAACAAACGTGATCAACCACCTAATGTTACATAAAAGTAACAAAAATATCTTTGGACCCTACATCATGACATGATGTAGAGTTCTAGGATGGTCAGTGGGATACGCACTAGTATGTAACTCAGAGAAAGTATTAAAATGATTCCATGTGAAAAATTAGTCAAAACTACCTGAACATATTTATATATACAGATATAGGATGTCGGGATTGGAAAAGGGGTCATGAACATAAGAGATTAAGGATTTAACCTGAACTGTTTTAGTCGATCGGTCCTGAAGGAACTCCTGGGCTATATGGGTTCAGCTCCCCTTGCTAAAACCACCCCAGTCTGTGTTAGCAGTATAAACTAAGGGAAAACTAAAGCCACCATAGGCAATAGCTGTCCTAAAAATATATCTATCAAGTGTGCACCAAGCACACTGTCATATAGACCCCCAATGCCAACAAACGTGGTTTTTAGTATTCGTCTCCCCGAGATTTACACCTTTAAGGTGAGTTATACAATTCCCTTTAATCCTATATTAAAATAATTTTCACATAAATTATCTATTAACTCGGGAGTCATTATTAAGGCATTTACCACTTGGTATCATCATACCAATATGGTTGCAAGCAAAATTAAATATGCCAAACCAATCCACATAACTACATTAACTCCTAAGTTCTATTTAAAATCCAAACCATGGACACCAAGTATATCCAAAACTATTTTTATATCCATTTGTCCATTAATGCAATGCATTGGGTTCAAAAATAAGTTAACCATGCACTTTTCATATTTAAGATCAAGTTTACAAAGTGGGTTGAGGTTAATGTCAATTCCAAATCAAAATTCATCTAATTTGGGGAAACCCATGTCCCCCATTCCAATCATTTAAACAATGCATCAATTCAGTCCCAAAAATATCAATTTAAAGTATGAATAATCAGTTTAAAACATAGGACAAGTAATTCAGTTAGTAATAACCAAATCTCCTCAACCTAATTTCAAAACTCACAATTTAAATCATATGAAAATCCATTCAATTAATGCCACCATGTAAAATTTAAGTTTAGGGAAGAGAAGCATGCCTGAAATACACAAGAAATTGATGTCAATTCAAAGTTTGGAGCTCGGATGGTAAATTCACCATAAAAAAACCTTGAATGTTCTTAGGTTTTGAGTTTGAAAGAGAAAGATAATGATTTGATCTTTGAAACCTAAAGGGAATGAGGTTATTTTATGTTAAGTAATTCAAGCCACAGCTTCTTCCTGAGATTCAAATCCTTCTAGGTAAAGACATGTTGCAGTGTCTTATGGTATGAAAAAATGTCGACATGTACTCTATACAAATAATGGCACTAGATTTTTAATGCAAAGACCACAACTGCCAACTCTGGATCAGGAGTAAGGTAATTTCTCTCATGAACCTTAAACTGCCTGGAAGTATAGGCTACAACCTTACCATGTTGAATCTAAGCACAACCCAGTCCCACATAGGAGGCATCATAATATACACCAAAACCATCAATACCCTTAGATAGGGTCAAAACTGGTGCAAAAGCCAACTTGTCCTTCTATTTCTCAAAACTACCTTCACGGGTATTATATCATAAAAACTTGACCTTTTTCTAAGTTAATTTAGTTAGCATAGCAGCAATAGATAAGAAACTCTCCAAAAATCTCCTATAAGACCAAGATAAGCCCATAAAGCTCTTATTATTTGTTGGAGTCGTGGTTCTAGGCTATTTCTTGACTTCTTCAACTTTCTGTGGATCTACCTAGATCCCTTCACAAGGCACAACATGTCCAAGGAAAGTTACGACACTAAACTAAAATTCACACTTAGAAAATTTTGCATATAAGTTTTGATCCTTAAGGTCTGTAACATAATTCAAAGGTGATTAGCATGATTCTCCTCACTTTTAGATTACACCAAGATGTTATCAATGAAAACTATCACAAATAAGTCCAAAAATTATTTTAACACCTCATTAATAGATCTATGAATAAAAAATAATTTCATCATTTCCCTACACATAAACCTCTATCGCCCTCAATCTGACACCACTATCATCGACATGACTAGACTAGTGGCTAACCTATCCCACAGGATTGGTTAGTAAACCTATTTTATATCAACTATTACCTCACCAGTTAATTTTCTTGAATTATATCACCCATATGCTTCTAAGAATTCTATTTCCCATGCATATACTAATGATTCTAATGTTGGTAACATTCCACAAAGTCTTAAGTTGTCCAAAAAACCTACTGGTTTTCCTGGTGAGAAGATTGAGGAAGTAAATAAAGTAAAGTTTGTTGATCTATCAAAATAAAGTAATCCATCAATACAAGGTAGAAAAATTGATTGTGTGGCTTAGAGATGAAACCTGTAGTGTATAATAATGGAGTTTCACGAGTAACTTGGATAGAAGAGAAAGTACAAAAGAGGAATGCCTTGGAGAATTAACAATTAGCAATTATTGGGAAATTCTCTTATGGACTGCCAGAATTGGAAGATTTGAGAGTGCGAATTTCAAGACAATGTAAAATTAAAGGTGAATGCAAAATTGGACTACTCTAAAATAGACATATTTTGATGCTCCTTAATCTATTGGAGGACTATGTCAATATGCTGTCAAAAATATTTATTATATTATTGCTAAAGATGGGCTAGCATACAGATGTGATCTCTCATATATGTTGCTAAGTTCAAGCCAAAAAAAAAAAAAGAAACAACACCAGCCATGACATGTATTTCTTTTTCTAATCTATTACCTACTTTTTTTGGAAAAGAATCTTTGTTTTCATTAGCATCTGAAATTGGAAAACCAATTCATTTGAACACAGAGACAATTAATAAAACTCACCCTAGTTGTTCAAGAGTTAAAGTCTTGATGGATCTTGTTGTGAAATTTCCAAAGTTTATTGAAATAGAAGTGGTGAACAAGAACTCTAAAGATACAAGAGTTCAAACAATAAAGATTCATTATGGCATGCTTCTTAAATACTGCCATACATGCAAATTACAAGGACATGATGAAGATGATTGAAGAAATTTACATCCGAAAATAAGACCTAAAAGAATGGAGTATGAACCAAAAGAGCTGGAGAATGTCCATAATGATGAGAGAAACAGGACTTCAGTACAAAGAAGATATATTAATGAGAAAGTGGTTTATGTAAAATTGAATCCAACTAAGAGGTTATTCAAAATTGATAAAGGGGTATAGCAAAATATCAAGAGTGTGAGGGATTCAATACTACTAATCCTTTTAGTGTGTTCCATGACAGTGAAAAGAAGAGCAGTGATTTGCAGGAGAATATAGAAAAGGATGTAGCTTTATCTTTATAGCATAAGGAAAATCAAAAGGACAAAATAATAGATACAGGTTATCAAAAACAAATGCAGTAACAAAATCAAATAGAAGGCCACATAATATGAATAAGTAGCAGCAACGACAAAAAATAGCAATATGCAGGGTGTAAGTAATGACAAAGCTAAACCAAATCAGGAAGATGGTTCCACAAATCAAAGAAATATTGGGAATGTTTGTAAAGATGTTGCAAAGAATTATAATTGAAATCAAGAAGAAAAAGTCAAAAGTAGCAGAGCAGAGACAGATGAGATAGGTGCTAAAAAGTTAAATTCTTCTACACAATACAGTGGTTATGCCTAGAAAGATGATGGATTGAGTTTGACTATTACCTGCAAAAATAATGAATTTAGTGAAGGAATTTTGGAGAATATATTACAGATGGAAGAATTTATAGATCATGAGTATAACTAACCAATGCAACATATCATGAGCCATTGAAAGTTGATACCACCTTGGTAGTAGCAAAAAATTTTGAGTCCACTAGAAAATACCCACCTGTAAGTGAAACAAAAATGATAGAATTCACATCAACAAAAGAGATGTAAGATTTGGTTATTTTGTTAATTCCAATTCAAGAAATCAAGAGTTCACCACCTGTTAAGAGGTTACATGACATAATATCCATAAATGTATGAGAAAAGTGAAGAGGAGAATAATTTCAGTATTGAAGAAAGTAGTAAAGAAGATAAAGAGGAAGAGAACATTTCTCAGAATTCTGAAGAAGTTATGAGGATAGCTAAATTATCACCTATAATACAGTCACATGCTAGAAGAATCAAAGGAAAATTAGAGGCACCATAAGCTAAGAAAGTATGGCCTAAAAGAGGAGCCAAATCATCTGATAAATGACTATGAAAATGTTATTTTTGAACATAAGGTCTGTGAGGACTAATCAAGCTTTTCATAGGGTTCAAATGCTTTATAGGCATCACAAATTCAGTTTTATATCCTTAATGTAACCATTTTAGGAGGTTAGTAAACTATAAAAGTATAAAAGAAAACTACAGATGGAATAGGCTAATTGTAATATAAACGAGAAGATTTGGATTTTTGTTCAAAACAATATCCAAGTAGAGATTTTGGTGGATTTTGAATAGCAAATCACTATTAAATTGAAGATCATGGATGATAGTTAGGAAATGATGATCACCTATGTATATGCAAAATATGATTCTAAACAAAAAATGAACTTGTGGGGTGATATATATATTGTCTATAATAACTAGACATTGTCTTGGCTTATGAGAGGGGATTTTAATGCTATCCTTGATTTTGAAGAGAAAATTGGAGGGCTTCTAGTATATCCACAATAATATGTAGATTTTGCCTTTTGTATCAATTCTTTTGGATTATTAGATATAAAATTGAAAGGTAGTCTCTCCACATAGTGAAATGGAAGAGCTGATGCGGAATGTATATTCAAGAGACTTGATAGACTGCTTATTAATCATGACTTTTATAGTATTATTGGTATGGTTGAGTTAGAACATCTAGAAAGGACTCGATTAGATCATACTCTTCTTTTATTAATTTGTGGAGGTCTAGAAGAGAAAACTAATAGACCTTTCTAATATTTGAAGATTTGGGTAGATACTAAAGGCTTCAAGGAAGTATTTCAAAATGATTGGGAATTTGTTAATGATGAGGATGTTTTCATAAATTTGAAATTAAAAATAACTATGTCAAAATTAGCCTTGACTGAATGGAGTAAAAAGAAGTTGGGGGACATTTTTTAGTAGTTAGCGATTAGGGAAGACATTGAGAAGATAAAAGAAGAGTTATTTGAATAATTCTCTATTGGTGCTAATAGGGCTATTTTGAGACAAGCACAAGCTGAGTTGATCAGATATTTGAAGATGGAGGAAGATTATTGGAGGCAAAAGTCTAGTATATAATGGTTTTCTAAAGGAGATCATAATACTAAGTTTTTTCATAGTCTTTTCAAAGGTATGAGAAATAGCTTGAATATTTAGAGGATTAAAAAAGCTAGTGGAGCATGGGCAGAAGGAAGAGACCGGGTTGTAACTGAAGCAATAATTTTTTTCAAGGAGCAATTTACTTCTTCTTTATATGAAGGTGAATTTTCTTTACTAGAAGAAATCCCTCAAATAGTGACTAAGGAAAAAAACAAATGCTTAAATGATATCTGCTCTGAAGAAGAGATAAAAGGTGTTGTTTTTCAGTTAAATGGTAATAGTTCTTGTGGTCTTGATGGTTTCAATGGCTTATTCTTTCAAAGGTGTTGGGAATTCATAGGAAAAGATATGTGTTCAATGATTAATGCATTTTTTTCAAGGTAAGACTCTTCTTAAATCAATTACCCATACAAATTTGGTCCTTATTCCTAAAAAAGAAGTGATACAATCATTTTTAGATTTAATACCTAAAAGTCTTAGTAATTTAATCAAAAAGATTATTTCAAGAATATTGCATAATGGGTTGGATAATTTACTACGAAGACTTATTTTTCAAAATCAGTATGGTTTTATGGAAGGAAGGAATATTTCTGAAAATGTTCTATTGGCACAAGAAATCATTATTGATATCAGAAAAAAAGGTAAGACAACTAATGTGGTTATTAAACTTGATATGGCTAAGGCTACTGACAGAGTTGATTGGTGTTTCTTAATTAAGGTTTTAGAAAAAATAGTTTTTGATAAAGGAGTAGTTGATAAAATAAGGATATTGCTTTCTAATAATTGGTATTCTATCTTAATTAATGGAAAAGATCATAGTTTATTTCATTCTACAAGAGGGGTGAAGTAGCACGATCGTTTATCACCTGGACTTTTTATTCTGGCTGCTGAAGTGTTATCTAAAAACTTAAATAAATTGTTTAATAATAAGGAATTTAAGGGCTTTGGAATGCCTAAATGGAGTGAGCAAATTAATCATCTATCATATGAAAATGATACCATTATTTTCATCTCTGCAGATAAAATTTTTTTGCAACTAGGTATGCATACTCTTTGTGATTATGAATTACAATTGGAACAAAATATTAACAAAGCAAAGAGCTTCTTCTATGTTCATAATAAGATTTGTAGAAGTATAGTTCAAGAGATTAAAGGTGTTACTGGGCTTAATAAAGGTAAGTTTCCTTTTACTTACCTTGGTTAACCTTTTGGCTATACTAGGAAAAGGAAAGTTCATTTTTCAGAATTGATTAAGAAAGTTCAAAATAAGTTGCAGGCTTGGAAAGGTAAACTTCTATATTTTGGAGGTAAATATGTTTTTATAAGGAATGTGTTGCAGAGCATTCCTATTTACCTTCTATCTATTATTTCTCCTCCAGAGTGTGTCATACATGATCTACATTGAGTTTTTTGCTAGATTTATATGAAATTACAAGGAAGTAGGTAGGAGTAAGCACTGGGTTGCATGGAATGATATATGTCTGCTAAAAGAGGAAGTAGTTCTGGGGTTTAGATCTCTATTTAATGTATCAAAGGCTCTATTTTTCAAGTTATGGTGGATTTTTAGAACCAATAAATCCATATGGACTAATTTCTTATGGAATAAGTATTATAAAAGGCATAGATCTCAATTGGTAGAATGGAGAAGGGGTCCCAGACATAGAAATTCATATTGGAAGCTAGATATTCCATTGATTAAGAAATTCGCTAGGAACCTAGATGTGGACACTCTAGTATTTAGTTTGATAATTGGACTAAATTGGGTGAAGTTTATTTCTTTCTTCCTAGAAATCATTTTTTAATTACAAGGTGAAGGATATGAATCAATTATGGCAATTGTGGCAGGATGGGGGTTGGAATAAGGATTTGATGGCTCAACTGTTTCCTAGAAAGATTTGTCAGCATAGTCAGGACAGAAATGTTTGGGTAACACACTTGTCACTCTATGATTGGTACCTTATGAGTCATGTAGAGTCATTACAACTCATTGAGTCTAGTTGTGATCAAGGCAAAAACAAAGGCAACCTTCTCTGGTCAGGCTACAGTTTGAGTCAGATGACTTGTAATGTTATTTTATGACTCATTAAGAGAGTCGTCGTCTAAGTAGTAAGCTCAAAGGTCAAAAATTTTTAAAGAACAAAATATAGAGTGTTACAACTATGGTCAGCAGCGATAGCAACATTATGTCCACCAACCATCTACCTTGAGTATAGGTACATGAAGAAATCCAACACGCCAATAAATAAACTCAGGTGAAGATTTTCTTCAAAATGCTAGGAGAGTTATTTCATCCCATTACATTCCATTTCATTTCATTACCGAGAGGACCATTTCATTGTTGAGAGGGATATGCCAAGAGTTCTATTTCATCCCATAGTATTTCATTGTTGGGAGGGCCATTTTATTCCATCGCTAAGAGGGCTATGTCATTTTATTCCATCGTTAAGAAGGCCATGGCAAGAGGGCCATTTTATTCTATTTGTTTCCAAGAGAGCCATTATATCATTTCAAATAATTCTTAATAATCTCTCACCATGCAAGACAATAATATCTATCTTTGGAATACCTATATCCATTGATCACACAAAGATAGCATAATCTGGCATTGAGGATATCTCGTTATTTTAAATTTGTTGACCATGAAAAAGGTGATATTGCTCAGTGTTAAGGATATTTTAGCATTTTATGAATCAACATCTGAATACATCAACATATCAAGTTGAAAAAGCACATGATTCAAAGGGATGTCTTTAAGTCGCGTCTTTAAAGCAGATGACAGATCAGATTTTCCAAAACTTAACAATTCGAGGGTTATCTATAAATCAAATTATTAGAAATAGATAGTGTGCGAGATTAGCTACTAGTTGATAATCCATAGGTCATCCGTAAGACACAACAACATGCTCATAGGATAGTATGCAAAGTTATCTGAAGATCGATGGTTCGAAGGTTATCTATAAATCATAACTAAATCCTTACTAATAAATATGCGAGATTACCAAATTGAAAAGTGAAATGGTTCTCTATAAGCCGCACCATATCCAAGATTGATTATGTGTAGGATTACTTGAAGACTAGAAATTTGAGTGATATCTATAAGTCATATTGTATCTAAGGTCGGATGATGTGCAGGAATACCTGACGGCTATTTATTCGAGGGATATCTTTAAATCATCTTTTATCCAAGGTCGGATAATGTTCAAGATTACCCAAAAGCTAGCAACCCAAAGGATATATATATGTCGCGTTATATCTAACATAAAAAAATGCACAAGATTACTTGAAGATTGATAATTCAAGGGATAATTCAAGATTGCTCCTCCTCCTAAACAGGTACATAAGAGGATAACATCGTGTTCGGATAGAAACTCATGCGAAGATATGGTAAAAGACTACATATCCCTTCGTGAATTATGTTTATCACTAATAGTTTTTGTTTGAGATATTGTCAAGAGCATCTGAGAAGTTGAAAAACTTAAACCAAAACCACAAGTGTGGACGACTATAAAAAGGACATAGTACAACGTGAAACTTTTTCTTAGCAGTAAATTGGGATGTTGTCCAAAGAGTGATATAAAATTCTTTAGACACAAACAAAAGGACGATTGCCACCACCATCCAACCACACCCCTTTCGAAAGGAATATGGGTACTTTGGTATATTTTGGTTTTAGTTTCACTTCCAGGCTATTTCTAAACTCATATTGGAGGTAACATTCTCTTTTCTTGAAATTCAAGTGACAACACACCTAGAGGTTTAAAAATTGTGTTCGGGTATATTCTTACCTATGGATGTGAAGAGATCCGCATTCATGGTTAAGAATTTACAAGCCTCTTTTTTATAATTGAATTGATTTGTCACTCATCTTAAGCCAAAGATCATTTAAAATAAAAGACTATATTTTCTACCGATCAAGTCAAACTACAAGCAGTCTAATTTCTTGAATCTCGAGGATATATAGGTTGAACTTTTTTTTGAAAACTCGACTGCATTCCAACCTCCCCGCAATCTACTTTCCCAAGCTTTCTAATTTCACCAAAATTTAAAATTGAGATAGCTCATGAATTCTTTAAAAATCATGCTTCAAGCTTTATGAACAAAAGTTGTTTGAATTGTCATGCAAATTGAGATAGGTATGAAACCCAATACCGGGGTCCAGCTATGATTTCCTGATACTCAGGAAAAAAATAGCTCTTTTCGAGAGACAAATTTATTGTCAGACAAAACTAGAAATGTCAACTCCCCTTGCCTAGGTTACTTGCATTCACCCTACCCAAAGGGAGGGGGAAGTTATTGACACCTAATTTTTTTCCTCCACAACTAATTTAATTCTGAGTTTCTTTGGTTTTTCAATAAAATTACAATATTTATTTTATTCAGAAAAACTTTTCAAAATATTTATCTACATAATTTTGTTATTTTAGTAGCGATTATATATTTTCATATATATGAAATCATATAATTTTATTACTTAAATTATTATTTATAGAAAATCAGATTTTAATCAAGGGTTGTCTTGAAAAGTAACTAAATGGGCAAAGTCTTAATATAAATGTAAATTGTTCACCAAACTAAATTATTTCAACAATATATATTTGAGTTTATCAAACCATGAAACTCGGAATTAAATTAGGTATTAATTCATACCAAATTTCACTTTAATTTAGTCATTTTATTAGATTGACCACGATTGAAATCAAATCTACCATAAGTGCAATGTAATTTGCCAATTGATTTTCAGTTTTGACTAGAATTCAAATAAAACTGACCAAGTACCAATCTATGGGCTATTTAATATATGTCTATTCTTAATTTTTAATAATTCCCCTTAAATATGCTCAGCTACCCTAGACCAAACAACCTTACCAAATCGGGATCAATACCCAGCCCACTCCAGACAACAAACTGGCCCACCACCCTATAATTCTCCTATTTCACCTTCACCGAAATACAAACAATAACAACAGCGTACAACCTTATCATCAAGTAGCAAAACAATGAAAATAACAACATCAGCCACAAAATCCAAATACAAACACAAACCAACCTGAACCATCTGCAGCACAGCACCCAAACTGTTAGCCTCCTAAGTTTATATTTTAATAATGACAAAATAATGAGTGGATCTTTGCAGGATATTAGAGGACTACTAATGATGGAAGGATGAATGAAGTAAATAAGAAAGCCAACTCCAAAAATAGAAGGACATCAAATCATGATCCACAACATCCAAGAAAATCATTCAAAGCGAAAACAATCAAAAGGAATATCTCAGTCCTGGTAACGCAGTAGATCAGATCAATCATAATAAAGTAAAAGGAAGAAAATATAACAAACAAACTTGAAAGATGATCAATCACTATAAGAAAAAAGGAAGAAAAGATCACGGGCATATGTAATATGGATGTGAGTAAAAGTTGCATATGGATATATCATATAGCTACATTCCTCCATCAATGAACCAATTCAAACCCTTGATTGAGAAGAAATCTCTTGGGTTTCCTTACAAAGAGTAGTAGCCAAAGAGTAGGATAAAGTCAACTTTGTAATACAAAATTTAGCTGTGTTAAAAGATCTGAAGAACAAAATAAGTCTTCAAAACTTATTTCCCATCATTGTACTTAAGCCCGACATTGAACGATCTAAGGAAACATTGAAATCCAAAGAGATTGGAAGTAGGCACCATATTGGTGTTCCATATCAGGATAAACCCCTGTATCTTTACTTTACATTTGATTAGTTATTTGCTAGATTACTTTAATCCTAATCTATTTTGTGAAGTATACTATTCTGCAGGAGAGTCGACTGTGAGGAGCCAATAGTCAAGTCACAGAAAATTTTCAATTCACCTTCTTTTTGAATTTCAGTTGGTATCAGAGCAGATCTCACCAATAGTGTTGCTTAACAGCAAGTGAGCAAAGATCATATGGAAAATTATCAAATTCCCAGTGTTTTTCTTCAAGATGGTCACTCGTCCACAAGACCACCATACTTTGATACACAATACTACTCTTACTGGAAGAATATATTCAGAATCTTTGTCCAATCAAATGACTTCCAAGCTTAGGTTGTCATCAAGAAGGGTCCAAATCCGATTCTAGGACTCAAAGAGAGAAAAAGGACAAAGACAAAGAATCTAGTATTACTGACATAGAATAATTTAAAAGTTTCAAGGTCAGCAAAGAACAACAAGAGGTAATCCAAACTAATGCATGTGCTATAAGTTTACTTCTTTGTGCAGTTAGTGGAGAAGAATACGACAAGATATCAACTTGCAAGACTACAAAAGGAATATGGGACAAATTGGAGGTAACCTATGAAGGAACCACCAAAGTGAAGAAGTCAAAGATTGTTGCCCTGGTCAATGATAACGAGTTATTAAAAAGGGAGGAGAATGAGAACACTAAAACTATGTTTCCTAAATTTAGCAAGATCGTATGCAAACTTAAATCACTGGGGATGATTTATCCACATAGCTTGCAAGTCTAGAAGCTAGTCCGAAGTCTCCTACAAATTTGGAAAACCAAGGCTACTATTTTGGAAGACGGGGATATTCAAAATGTGACATATGATGAACTACGAGGTAACCTTATTGTATATAAATGAAATTATATCAACAGGTACCATAAGGAGGAAAAGAAGAAACCGATAGCCTTTAAGGCTGCTCCAACTGAAGAAAAGGACATTTTGGAAGATGCCAATAGTAATGAAATGACCCTCATTCATCATGGATTAAGGCAGATCATGAGACTAAGACAACAAAGATCCCAAGAAGCAAACAATAATGACTCTTCTGGAAATGATGATCCTTGTTATCACTATAGAAGGTCTGGCTACTTCAAATAAAATTATCCAAAATTAAGAAGAAGAACAACCAGAAAGAATCAAAATTTTAGATCCTAGAGTGATAAAGATGAAACCAAAGAAGAAATAGAAGCAGCCAATATGTGCTTCATAGCAACAGGTGAATCTAGCGAGGTAAGACTACACAATTTTCATAATTTAAATACTCTTGAATCTAATTTAGATATGATAACTGACGAGCTTCAAAAAGTTATAGATGAATATAACAAACTCGTTCAAGAGAAACAATATTATGAATCTTGATTTAAACAAAACCTCGAAGAGAAACAAAGAAGTTATCAAATGAAAATCAAAGCATGTCAAATTAAAGTTAACTTACTTCATGAAGAGCTTGATGATGTAAAAAAAAATCAAAAAGTATTAAGAGATCACCAAGTCATGATTTTTTGAGACCAAACTCTATTAAAAGCAATTCAAGATCCTCATTAGAATCGTTTAAATTAGCCAAGACCTTCTTCTCCTCTCGAGGACCTGTCTATTTTATCTGTGGACAGAGAGGGCACAAATCTTACAGCTCCAGGCATAAGCTCAAAATTGTGTGGGTTTGAAATCCCAAAGGAAGCACATCTAACATGCAAGGACCCAAAACCACTTAGGCACCTAAACAAAATTAATTTTCTTATTTTGCAAGAATAGGTCCGCAAGAGCTAGAAAAAAGAAATATGGGTCATTGATAGTGGATGTTCCAGACACATGATCAAAAAGAATGGAATTTTTCTACTCTAAAGAAAATAGATAAGGGATCAATAAGATTTGGTGACAATGCTAGAGGCAACGTCATTGGAGTCGGGTCTGTAAAACTCATCTGATCATGTGAATTCACTAAAGTATATCTAGTAGATAGCCTTAAACACAATATGCTTAGCATCAGTCCACTGTGTGATGCTGGATTTGAAGTCTTCTTCAAAGATAAAAACTGCTCTATCAAACATGATAAAAGAAATATCTCTCTCATCGGTGAATGTGTTGATAATATTTATGTCTTAAATAGTCTTGACTTTTCTACCTTAACTTTTGTTACTGTGCAAACCAATGATAATTGGTTGTGGAACAGAAATCTTGGGCATGCTAGTATGCATATAATTGAGAAGTTGTCGAGACTGGAATTGGTGAAGGGTCTACCAAAACTCAAATTTGAAAAGGATCATATTTCTGATGCCTAGTAATTAGGTAAATAGACCTGGACATCATTTAAAGTCAAAGACATTATCTCTACTACCAAACCTCTTCAAATAATCCACAGATCTATTTGGCCCCACCAAGACCACAAGCATTGGTGGAAAGAGATATGTTTTCATTATAGTTGATGATTACTCACATTTTACTAGGGTAATGTTTCTTGCTCTTATATATGAGGCTTTCATAATCATTGAGATTTTTTGTAGAAAGGTACAGAGAGAAACTAGATATCTCATCACTTATGTTCATAGTGATCATGAAGGAGAATTCAAAAATAAGGTGTTTGAGAAGTATTATGCTCAGAACAAATACTTTCAAAACTTCTTTTCACATCTGTATCCTTAACAAAATAGTGTAGTGAAGCGAAAGAATCAGTATCTCTAAGAAACTGCTAGGACCATGTTGTTAGAACATAATCTCCTAGATCACTTCAAGCAGGAGCAGTGAGCAGAGCATGTCACATCATCATTAGATGCCTGATCACACCTATTCTAAATAAAATGCCTTATGAACTCTAGAGAGGAAATAAACACAACATTTGTTATTTCTATCCTTTTGGCTACAAATGTTTTATTCACAATAATGGTATGAATAACTTGGAAAATTTGATCCATAAAGTGACAAAGGTATTTTTCTTGGGCACTCTCCCACTAGTCGTGCTTACAGGGCCATTAATTAAGGAACTTTATGTGTTGAGGAACATATTAATATTGTATTTGATGAATCTAATCACCCCCTATGAGTTTAAGTATTGATGAAGAATAGGTAAGAAATATACAATCTAAAGAAAATAACAGAACAACTTCTGAGCTATCACAAAACAAGTCAACTACACCTCCTCAAGAGTCGACTCCTACAAAAAAAATAGTGAAACCAAGTGTTCCAAGAGAATGGAAACACAATTCTAGCTATCCAAAAAACCTCATCATTGGAAATCCAAAAGATAGAGTGCAAATAAAAGTATTATTGAGAAGACAAGCATTTGTTGCCCTTATGTCTCAAATTGGACCAAAGAAAACTAAGGAGGCCCTCAAAGATGAATCATGGGTCATAGCTATGAAGGAAAAATTGGACCAATTTGAACAAAATCAAGTTTGTACCTAGGTTTAAAGACCAAGAAACTACTTGGTAAACTAAACTAGATGGGTCTACAGAAACAAATTCAATGGAGAAGGTAAGGTTATCAAATATAAATCAAAACTTGTAGCTCAAGGCTATTCCCAACAAGAAGGTATTGATTATGATGAGACCTTTGCACCAGTGGCAAGGTTAGAGTCAATTCAGATTTTTTTAGCTTATGCTGCCATCAAATATTTTAAGCTATTTTAAATGGACGTAAAAAGTGCCTTCTTAAATAGTTTTATTCATGAAGAAGTTTTTGTAAAACAACCCTCGGGGTTTGAAAATCCATCATATTCAAACCATGTTTTTGAATTATCAAAAGCACTCTACGACTTCAAACAAGCTCCAAAGGTTTGGTATGAGGAATTGAGTACTTTCTTACTAAATAACAATTTTCAAAGGGGTAAAATTGATACAACCCTGTTCATATAGAAGCTTGATTCAAATCTTCTTATTGTATAAATTTATGTGGATGATATCATTTTTGGTAGTTTTAATATCTCTCTACGTGGGAATTTTTCTAACTTGATGAAAGGGGAATTCAAAATGAGTCTTATAGGTGAGCTCACATTCTTCTTGGGATTACAAATCAAAAAAACTCCCAAAGGCTCTTTCATCGGTCAAGCCAAGTACACGAAGGAACTCATCAAAAAATTTTGTATAGGAAGAAAAAGGCATATGGAACTCAAATGAGTCCATCCACAAGCCTTAATTTGGACTTATCTGGTAATGATGTTTACGAGAAAATGTACAAGGTAATGATAGGATCACTACTCTACATGACTATCAGCCGGTCAGATATCATGTTTAGTATATATAAGTGTGTCGGGTTCTAGTCAACTCCCAAAAAGTCTCATCTGACAGCAGTCAAAAGGATCATCTGATAACTTATAGAAACTCAAGACATTGGACTATGGTAACCTTCTCTTCTCATTTTGACTTAATTAGATATCCAAAAGATGACTTTGCAGGTGATAAAAGTGATAGAAAAACCACCAGTGGAACTTTTCAACTTCTTGGTGATTCCCTGATTTTATGGCATAGAAAGAAGCATACTGCAGTTACACTTTCAACAACTAAAGCCAAGTACATAGCTGTTAGAAGTTTTGGTACTCAAATTTTATGGACTATGCATCAACTACTTGATTTTAATTTGTATTTTGAATCGGTTCCCATTATGTGCAATAACACCGGCGCTATTAGTCTATCTAAATATATTGTGCATCATTCTAGGGCAAAATATATTGACATCAAGCATCATTTTATTTGTGATCGTATAGAAAATGGTGATTTTTTGTTAACATCTGTTGATTTAAAAAATGAACTGATAGATATTTTTATAAAACCCCTGTTAGAAGAAAGATTTTGTTACCTTAGAGAAAGACTAGGTATTCTTAGTATTAAGGGCTTATGAACTTTATTTTTGGAAATTATTTTTTGCTCTAATTGTATGGTTATTTAAAAAAAATCAAAAGGGAAGTCATCATTACCCTCGCTGCTTTTTATGCCTCTTTTTTTGCCTCTGCACCCCTTTACCTTCCCAACACTTCTTCGACGGCCACCCTTTCACTTCCATCAGTCACCCTTTCCCTTACGCCTCTTTGGCTTTCCCCGATCTATTTTTTTTCAATATTCTCATACTTTCTCCCACTCCTTTTATAGTTTTGTTAACCGTCCTCTCCTCTCTATATCTACCCACTTTAAAATTCACCTTCTTCTCTCTCCCATGACCAAAACCCATTTAATGGCAACCATATCTAAATCTCTACCAAAATTTCTCCCTGATAGCCCTGTTCATCTTTCAGAGTCATCTAATGAGTCCTCAATGGACTCTCAGTAAACTCTCATTAAGAGATGTTGTCCTAATCGCTGTCTAGTCCCCTTCATCAAGAAACTTTTTCCAAACCCTCTCCTCTCTCTCTCTCTAAAGGATATGCACAAGTTCTAGACATGCTCTCACAAAGACAAATTCTTTGCCTTTAAGGGTCACTCCATTGTACCCGGTCACATAATCAATCTCTATCAATTAGAAGGCTTTTTTTGTCATATCAATCACTTATTTAAGTTTCAAGATTTGTCCCTAGTCTTTAGTCTCTATGGAGTTCTGGTCTATGAAGATCTAGTTCACATGTTATATATGAATCTTCGCCTCTCCCCTAATAGTGGTGAACTCAAGACTCTTTGCTTGGAACGAGAATCTTTGTGAGTGATTTTTTTAAAAATGCCTTTGATACTAAGTTCTCTGGTAACATTTTTTTATGAATGGTAATTGGCCCGATGATTTTGAGGTTAGCTTTGAAGAATCCAAGAAATTTCTGTCAGACACTGACTCTACTTTGACCAATTTTGGTCCCTTGTCCCTTTGTTTCAAGTTTCACATTATGGCTCATATAATTGATACTACACTGATTCCCCGAAAAAGATCTCTGAGCAATATCACCGGTCTAGACATTTTTGTACTGTACTATTTGATTAAGAAAATCAAAATTAACTGGGCAACATGGGTCCATGATTACATGCTTGAAAGTGCATCCGATGCTCATACCTCTGCCTGTTTGCCATATGGCCTGCTCATTACTCGAATTCTTCAGTATTACTCTATTAATTTATCTGTTTACACCTCATGGAGGTTATTGCCACTTATGATTCCAAGACATTTTCAAGTATATTAAATAGGAATGGTCCAAGAAGGATTCTACTCGAGCAAGGTCAGAACTTCCCAAGGTAAGAAAATTTATCTCTAACCTTATGATGCCTGTTTGGAAGGACCTGAAGGAGATTAAGGATAAGTTCAAGACCATCGAGGATAGTGTTGTGCTGTTGAAGGAGTCAACTTCTAAAATTCTGGACCTCAGGCAATGTACCATCATAGACATAGGCGTGGTTATGTTGGCTCTTGATGGGTTCAACAAGAAGGTATAAAATTGTTTACTCGGGTGTTCACCCGAATGGATTCCCTCAATCCCCTAGCCCACTTCTCCAATGATAATCTAGTTATTCCACGTAGAATTCTTATTAGTCCACTTAGATTTTTCAAAAATGTTGAAAAATTGCAATACAACTTCAATCATAGCATGAATAATACACTGACCTACTTTCTCAAGAACCAGTGAACAATGATGACTATTTTTTCTTTTTATTCAAAAGGGGGTACTATCCCTTGTGTTGATGGGTTGTAAGATGATTTGTTACACACTATCTACTCCATGGTTTTTCTCTGCCTAGTTAATAGATTATATGTATTTGTTTCTTGTCTATTGTTTCATTTTTTTCTTACTATGCCAAAATAGGGATAAAAATATGTCAGCAACTCAAGAACTGCCTACCAGTCAGGGGGAGGAAGTCGACTGACGATAAATGAAAGTCAACCAATACTCAATATATATGTACAAGTTAGGGCGAGCAAGTTGACAGACAAGAAAGTTAACTGATGTTTACACTCCTTTGTCATTATCAAAAAGAGGGAGATTATTAGCCTTCTAAGTTTACTCTTAATAATGACAAACTAATGAGTGGATCTTTGCATGATATTGGAGGACTACTAATGATGGAAGGATGAATAAATCAAACAAGGAATCTAGCTCCAGGAATAGAAGGACATCAAATCATGATTCGCGACATCCAAGAGAATTAATCAAAATAAAAACAATCGAAATAAAAATCTCAGTCCCATAAACACAACATATCAGATCAATCACAATAAAATAAAAGAAAAAAAGATTACAAACAAACTTAGAAGATCCTTAATCACTACAAGAAAAAAAGGAAAAAAATCACGGACATATTTGATATGCACATGAGTAAAAGATGTATATGGACATATCATATGGCTACATTCCTTAATTAAGGAATCAATTCAAATACTTGATTAAAAAGAAATCTCTTGGGTTTCCTTACAAAGAGTAGCAGCCAAAGAATCTAAAAGAAGAAGACTAAATATAGACAAAGGTTACACAACTTCAACAAAAGTCTCAAAGTGTCTCAAACTTAGTCTCATGAAGCTTTGTAACTCTTAGTTTACAAGTATTGTACAAAGAATAAGATCGAGTCAACTTTGTAACACTAAATTAAGTTGTGTCACAAGATTCAAAGAATAAAATAAGTCTTCAGAGCTCGTTTTCCATCATTGCACTTGAGCCCGATATTAAATGATCTAAGGAAATATTGAAACCCAAGGGCACTAGAAGTAGGCACCACATTGGTGTTCTAAACCAGGATAAATCTCTGTGTCCTTACTTGACATTTGATTATTTATTTTCTTGATTACTTCGAACCTAATCTGTTTTGTGAAGTGCAGTAATTTGCAGGAGAGTCGACTGTGAGGAGCCAATAGATGACTCACAAAAATTTTCAATTCACCCCGTTTCCAAACTCCAAACACCACAAATTTAAATTTCTAATTTCTTGTACTAATAGTATGATTTCATCTCATTCCTTATCCTCTTTATCTAATTCAAATAAAATTCTAAAATTGCATCCAAATTCCTTGTTCCCACACGGACAAAGAAATCAAACAAATCTCTTTATATAAATACTTCCATTGTTTTAGTAGAAGAAAAAGGGGTAGGAGAGGATTCACAATTGAAGAATGCCAAAGGTAAGGGATTTTCACTCAAAAGAAAGTGATTTCGATGTCAAAAAATTTGATAAGACTTATTTGAGCTTAAATTTGTAGATTAAGAATTCGATTTCATTCCGGTAATGTAGAGTAATTTTGATGAAGAGCTCATAATTTAGTTTGTCGCCCCAGAGAAAGTAAACACCTTTCTCTTTAAGTTTGTTTTATCGTAATTATTTCTTTATTAGTGTCATAGAAATGCTGTTGTAGGGATTATTTATTGTAGATTTTCGGATGATTAATAAGAAGATGTTCTTATTGTTTTGGTTTCATTACCTAATTTTTTTCATTTTAGTAAAGAACCTACTTGATATCGTTTGCTAGCTTTAATTCATCGTCTTTCAATGTGGTTTTAACTTGATTACTTTTTCTAGTCGAATGCCTTGATTTATTGATTATTGTTGTCATTTTTAGTCCCCTATCTTGGTATTAACTTGAAAGAACATTGCATGTATTTTGGGTCAATTTCTAAAAAAATTCATCTAAAATAGATCAAAATTTGCTCACTGGTGTTTGGTTCATGTGGTGAGAACACTGGTGGTTTAAGCCATAATTTCCTCTTGTTATTTCTTTTTAAGTGTTGTGGTCAGAAAATTGACTTTAGGTTGTGGTTACAATGACAATTTCTATTTGAGAAGGTAGTGGATCATTGAGGTCGGTCGAACTCAGGGAGCTTTGAATCAACTGGTTTGGCTCTTTCTCGATATTCCTAAGCATTGAAAATCCCTATACCTTTCTCAATTCTCCCTATTTGTCCATCGCTAATCTTTTATGTTGCTAGAATTGTTAAAAGATGTGTTGAATCCAATTGGTTCATAATTAATTTCCCAGAAGTAATAGCATGCTACCTTCCCTCTTTGTAGATTTTATTTGTTTTGGTAAGATATCTAGTTGTTTGCTCCCATTTTATCATAAATACTCTTATGTATTTGATATAATAAAGCTAATACGATAGAATTAATATCAGCAACCTATTTACAGTTTCCATCTTAGGCTTCATTTGGTCTTTCTCACAAAGATGTGATTTTCTCATCTTGTGTGGAACATGCATTAATTTATTCCACCTTTGTAATTAAACATGAACATGTCCTATTTGGCTTTTTGATAACGCTCAACTTACACATCAAATTAAGTGCAAGGAAATCATTGTGAAAATAATAACCCAATAAGAGTTGGGGTCGAATCCATGAGGAACAATGTGAGTGGCGAATGGGTAAGTTCGAAATGTAAGTACTTACTAAATTCAAACTTAAGATTCAAATATGTAAAAATGGGGCTTTGAGCGAGTGTCAAAAATAGTATGTATAGATGGACTTTTAAAGGACTAATTTTGGGGCTATGAATATTAGAGTATAATCAATTAAAATGGATTTTGGGACTATGCTTTCCTTGGGGAAAGTTATGGATAAAAATATGATGATTCGGTGCAAATTCCAATCATTGATGATGTGGTGGGCTAGGTTTAGAGTCCTTGAGGCTAGTTCTTCAATAAAACCTCAAAGATACCACTCATTGGCTCTTTCGAGTACCTAATAAGTGTTTCAATTAAAGCCACCCAATACTTAAATTAGGCACCCCTATTTCTAGGATGGTACCCAAGGGATAGTCAACCTCATAATCACCCTTATGTCTAAGAGAGTGAAAATTAGCAAACTAAACCCAATAATTGTCTACTATTGCCTTGGTTCCCACATCCCTCTTTCAAGGATGATGAGGATTCCTAAAGTTCACCCAAACCCTCTTTCAAGGATGGTTTGGGATTTCAAGAGCTTGGGGTTTTCACCCACAAACCCATTTTGGGTATTTAGTGCTTTCACCCATAAATCTCAATCAATTTACTCAAGAAATAGTAGAACCCAACACCAATACATTTGCATATACACAAATGAATCACAACCCACACATAAATGCACCCTATTCTAACTTAATCCCAAGAGAAAGAACTAGCTACTTATAAAAGTAATAAACAAGATATACCCAATTATATCCATTGATTAGATTTATGAAAGACTAATTGAATGTTACTTTAGATTTTGAACTTCAAAAATCTTCAATGGGAGTTAACTAATCATCCACTTGGAAGCTACTCTAATGTATTCTTCACCCAAAATTAATACAATAAATATCCTCCGAAAATGGAAACTAAGGAGTAGACAAAGTTCCAATAATTGGGAATGGATTCAATAATCCTACAAGAGATAGGGAATGAGTCTATATAAGGACATTTGGGATCAGCATTGGACTGCATTTTCTGCTAGGTCGTGATCACGGAAGCTTATCTGCATTTATAGCTACTGCGACTATAGTCAGGGCCATGCGATCGCAATATGTTTGACTTTCTTGACTGACTGCGATCGCAGTCTGAGGACCATGATGTCGATAACTGAGGCTATGTCTGCTCCAATTCTTCAAACAGCACTTCTGTCCTTCTTTTGTACTTTTTTAGCTCATATCCACATCTTTCCATCTCATAACATGTATGCTTGTAAAGTGTGGATATTAGTGCACTTAATCACAATTATATCCCACTTATTCATTTAAAAAATGACAATGTGCATAAATGTCATGTGAAAATGAGTGGTAAATTCACTGCTCATCAACACCCCCAACTTAAAGAGTTGCTTTTCCTTAAGCAAAAATACCTCTTACCATGAGAAAATGCATATTTATGCCCAAAATAGATGACCCAATGATCACAATGACATCAAGCTTAGTTACTACCTCAAGTAGCTCTTCAAACTTGGGCAAAGTTATTCTTCCGACACCCCTCAACATAAAACATAATAAGCAAGGATGAAAAAAACTTCAAAGATCAACAATGTAACAATCACCGATACTCTAGGAGTAACTCACTTTTTGACCTCAACCACACTATACTTCTTTTTTTTCCTCTTTTCTCGGAATATGACAAAATCAACCGCCTTAACTTGTTCACATGCCTTCTCACAAGAAGGAAAATTTCACACACCAAGCTACCAAATATGCAACAAGGAATTTAAGTGAAAAACTTTCTCCCTCACAAGAACACTCTATGCTAACAAGTGTCATACCATAGGCTTGCCCCTATTTTCAATTGCCATTACAATGAATGTAAATGGTTGGAGATCTCAAAGGACTTTTTGAGCTTGTAACGTAGGTTCGGGGTAGGGTAGGATATCATTAGGTACAATCATGGTTTATACCCTCCTTGAACGTCTACATCACACTTATTTAATCTAACTTTCACTATAGGCCGCTTCTTTTCTTTTACAAATGTGCCTACTTTAATTTCCTTGGTTCACTTATTTTCTTCCATTTCTTTTTTGTGAAAATTTCATTTAATTCTTTCCTTTATTGGGTCCTTTCTTCTTCTATTCATTTTTTTCAATGCTCAAGCACGTAAGCACTCACTATCAACTTCGTGGCCCAAAGTTAATTCCTTCAATCTTCACCACCCCAACTTAGGTTTTTAGCCTTTAGTTGCATTTTTTACTTCAAGGCGGTTATGAATCAAAAGAGGGATAAAAGTTTAATGGCTCACGGCTGGTAATGTGTTTGCCAAAGAAAGGTTCAAAGGCTCAAAGTGGGTGACTAGGGATAAAAACTATGCATGGGTAGGCTTTTAGGCTAAGTGGGCTTCTAATGCCACAAATATGGCCTAAGAATATCTCACCAACAAAATAAAATAAAAATTTAGCTTTGAGAGACTAATGGGAAAAGTTCTAAATAACACAAGTACATATGAGATTGATAAAAATAAACTTACCACTCAAGGCATGGAAATTCACAAAGGAGGCTCAATTGCCCCTCATGTTAGATACAAAACTGGAGTATCTATCGATATTTACAAGCCAAAAATTTTGGAGTCACAAAAAGAAAAAAAGTTTTGTTAAAAGGCTAATCATGTCCATGTCCTTGATTTTTGAAAAATTTTGAATGGAGGAGGGTGTTTGTTTTGCATTTGTACCATGCACAATTTGCTAACCGTGGCAACAACCCAAGCCTTTGGCACACATTTTGGATTTATATGGGAAAACCAACCATATGGCTACTCAAACTTCGCCAATGGAATAAATGCAATCCCAAATCCACAATACCACAGGTACTCAGACTTCCCTTGCATCCATGGCTCAAAACCCAAGTGCGACGCTTTTTCCATAAGAATGTAATCACTCAATCTATCATAAGGAAAAGCTCATCCAATATTATTACAACTAAAATAAAGATAAAGTAAAACAAAATCTAAAAATAAACCAAATAACTAATCCATGAACTGTGGGCACCATAAGAGTGCCCAAAAATCACAATCCAAAAGAAAATAAATTATATCAAAGTCGACCTAAAGAATCCACAAAAAATACATAAAACATCTAAGAATGTATCAAACCAATAATGTAAAATGCAAACACGGGTAAAACAAACCCCAACCCATAGCTTGCAGTGCCCTCACTGATGATCATATAATCAATAGAAAGGGGGAAAAAGTGCTCCCTGTGTCTACATGCACTGTAATTTCCTATAAAATTAGCGTCATCATCTCCAGCATCAGCATTAGACCACTCAGAAGGTGCCTCGTCATTTCTCTCGACTCTGGCAGAAGGTACCTTGTTATGAGGTTTCAAAACCTTCTACAAGACTTGAACCCTTTCCACATTTTGCTGAAGAAATTGTCTCTCTCCTTCTCCCTTTTCTTTATCTTCTCATGGGAGACCCCTAAAGCTCTCTATGAGACTCTGCCAGTGCTGAGTATGCCCTCTCAAGCCTAGTAAACTAGCTTTCTACTTCTTCTACTCCTGTTGATACTTTTCATAGTCTAAGCGGGACACACAAGAATGACGCCTGATGGAGGGATCTCCTGACCCCTGAGGTAATCCTAATACCAGCTCCTTGATGACCTTGATATCCATACCAATGTCCTCCAGTGGCTCTATAGTAGATGGTCAACATGACTCTGACTCCTTAGCTGCCGACTAACCTAAGTCAATTTTTCTCTTTTTACTTTGGATGGGGTCACCCTCACCCCAAATCTTTAGTGGGAAGATGTAGGGAAATGGGTGCACCCAGGAATCCTTGGTATACTCCTCCACTTCTGCCCTCCTACATAGCTCAATAATATGTAAAGGAAAAAAAGAAGTGTACCCCCTATTTCTTGAAGCGCCTCTACTTTGAGATCAAAATTTGGCCCACGTCTAGAGTAATGTCAAACAGTATACAAGCCACCATCATAGCACGTAAGTCTTTGATGATAGTCATGTGTGTTCACGGTGATACCCTATTGCAAATGATAGTCAACCAAAGTAGGGCATGTAATACCCCGAGACTCTAACCAATAGTGCAACCATGACTCAAGATCATGAGAATTAAGTTATAGTGCTTTTGTTTTTTTTTCTAATCAAGGGTGATGTGCATTAATGCCTTAAAGATGTCCTAGCGATTGGGTGAATCAAAACATTCCTTATCGATTAAATTCTTGGGAAGGATATTGCCATATTTAACTTTAAATAAGCATATATCTCATTATACTATGAATTATTGACCTCATTACTTACCGAAAGATATATAATTGAATTATCTTTCCAACAATACCAATTTCACCGAAATCCAGTATCGGAGCAAAGAGTTATGCCCATTTTACTCCAGCGTGTCAGCCTAGAAATTTTGTGACGACATTTTGTGATGACTTGTCACAAGCTTGATGGATTGTCACAAAATTTCGTCAACCTTAAGCCGAAAATCATAAAATCCATCCTTTTGTGATGAAATTTCGTGATGACTTGTCACGAATGTCGTCAGCTATTTTTTTTAGCAATTAAGGGACGTTTTTGCAAGGGTATTTTGGGTTTCAATCCAAACCCTAATTTCTTCATTCTCTCTTTCAATTTTCTTAAGAATATATATTAGGGTTTCAATCAAAAAAATTTAATCTTCTAAAAATCATTCATAAATCTTCAAGATTTCTTCAAGAATCAAGTTCCTCATAGTGTGGGCTTCGAGAATCATTTATTACAAGTGCGGATAGAGTCTCAAGACTATAATTCATCCAATTTCAAAGATCAAGGTATGTGGGGTTTTTAACAAGAGCAATTCTTTTGTTCTTGTGCTGAAAACTTTGATTTCTATGATGGATTTATATGATTTTGCAATTGGGTTTATACCTAAAGTTGTTACAATGAGTCTTGATATTTTCTTAAATTTATTGATGTTTTCATGATTTAATGAATTGATATATTTTGATATTGAGAAAAATTGATTTGATTCGAGTCGAGTTAGGAATCCACAAATTGATTATGATTTAATAAATGAGAAAGTGAATTGATTTTATCTTTATGATAGACCCTTGTGATATTTGTGGTAGATTTCCTAACGCATTCTGAGCTTATATGCAGGAGTAGTATTTAGCATCGAGCGAGAAATATGGTATTTCCCCCAAAACTACGTGCCGTCGTAGGATTGATACTGATAATTGTAGGCCATAGGACGAGTATGAGATTGTGATCACTAAATTTAGGTTGTACTCCCTGGAAAGAGTACGATGCTCCCGCTAATGTGGGGTTCTCTCCTTAGAAGGGCAAAATATTGAACTTCATGTAGCTCACATGGTTTATGTTGGTTATAACAACCTCCCATGTCCATAAGAGTTTAGTTTCTTGAATTATCGAGTCACTCCGAGTCTTGAATTTAAGATTTGAGTTATTTATCATGATTTATAAGGTTTTTGTCATATGATTTATTTACTATGAGATCATGAAAACTATGTTTTAACCTAACTCAAGCCAAGTGAGCCATCATTGTACATATGCATATTTTTATGAAATTGATGATGATATTTGAATTTTTGCATGCACCCCCACATACTCAGTACATTCCAAAGTGCTGACCCACATATTTTCCTATGGGCTACATTTTCTTGTAATATAGGTTCAGGTACTCAGCCGCAGTCGTGTTAGCGATATTCGAGTGCCTCAACTACGTTACTTCAGTGGTGAGTCCTCATGGTTCAAGGACTGTGTCTATATTTTTGGTGATATCATTCTGTTGTTATGGCTTTCAGTACTTTCTGAGTCAGTTGGGGGTTTGTGCCAATAGCTCTTTGATTTTGATGTATGGAAGTTTTGTCAGACTAGAGGGTGGGTATGTACAAACATTCAATATATTTTGGTTGTACAGTCTAGTATTCTCCAGTATTTCTCTTGAACCTGATGTGGTATATCTCTTCGTTGTGCATGACTATTGTTGAATTGAATTCCTTAAGGTAGTGCCTGGCTTCGAGGGTTATCTTGGGGCTATATGTAGCCCTAAGCACCGTGTGGCATCTTGGGATGGAAATTTTAGGGTGTTACAAAGCTTGGTATCATATCCTAAGGTTTAAGGAGTCTGACAAGCTGCGTTATGTAGAGTCTTGATCATTGGTATGTAGTGCACCACATCTATGAGCAAGAGGCTATGAAACGTTTTAGGAAAAGTCATTGTTTTCTTTCTAAAGTTTATCATACATACAACTGTCTCTTTATCTGCGATTAACTCATGATCTCTTATAATATAAAATGCCTCCTCATTGAGCTCATAGAAATAATAAGCAACCTCGACCCGTTGATCCCTTGAATGAGCATGTGTCTTATACAGAATTTCAGGCAGCTTTTCAGGCACTAGCCCAGGCAGTTACCGCCAATGCTCAAGCTAACACCCAGGCTACTGTTCCATCTCCATAAGAGAATAATTTTGATGTAGCTTGAGTTCATGACTTTTTCCGGATGAATCCACTTGAGTTCTATAGGTCAAAGGTAGGTGAAGACCTATAAATGTACTTGGATAAATTTAGAAAGATCACCCAGATTATCATGTGACTGAGGAGGAGAGTGTTGAATTGGTTGCCTATCAAATGAAAGATGTTACATATGATTGGGTAGAGTGTAGAGGATGAGTAGAGGAGAGGATACCACTCCCATGACTTGGCAGTTATTCCAAAATACATTCTTAGATAGATTCTTTCCTCCTGAGATGAGGAAAGAAAAGATAGAGGAAATCCTGAATTTGAGACAAGGCTCCATGACTATTAAGAAGTATTGTCTTAGATTCAATCAGTTATCCAAATATCTCCTAGTATGATGGCTGACTCCAGGACCATCATGAGCAAGTTCGTGACCGGCGTGTCAAGTTACATTATAAAAGAGTGTAGATCTGCTATGCTTAATAGAGATATGGACCTTTCTTGGTTGATAATACATACCCAATAGATTGAAGTTGATAAGGTGAAATAGAGGGAGAGAGTAAGAGGGAATAAAAGAGCTAGATCAGAGCAGCAAGGATTCAGTCAGTCCAGATTCCATGGAGTGAACCGCCCTTGATTTGAAGGACATCCATTTATGCCCGCACCTTTCTCAGTTAGTGCTCCCACACCTAGAAGCAGGCAAGAGTAGGGGAACAGTCCTATCCCATCCAGGTCTCTGAAAAGTATAATTAACAGACCTCGTCCTCCTTCATGTGCCAAGTTTGGTAGAGAATATTTTGGTGAGTGTTTTATTGATTAGAGGGGTTACTTTGGTTGTGGCAAGTTGGGCCACTAACTTATAGATTGTCCATATACTATACAGGGGAGTTAAGATGCTCATCCCTAGAGTCAGGCTACTATTGTCCCCACTCCCGTAGTCTGCCTAGTTCCTCCTCAGGGTGCCTCTTCTAGTACTGCTGGCGTTTTGCACCAGAATCATTTCTATGCTATACCACCTCGCCAGGATCAGAAGGACTCTCCAGATGTTGTCACTAGTATGCTCTGTGTCTTTCATTTTAATGTGTATATATTGATGGACCCCGGTTTGAGTTTTTCTTATGTGACACCTCTAGTTACTATAAATTTTGAGATCGACCCTGAACGAATTCCTGAGGCTATTCTGGTTTCTACCCCGATAGGAGAATCTATTATTGCTAAGTGAGTGTATAAGAAGTGTCATGTCACTATCCTTCATCAGGCCATATGTGCGGAATTGATTAAGCTAGATATGGTTAATTTTGATGTCATTCTGGGTATAGATTGGCTTCACTCATGCTATACGTCTATAGATTGTCGTACCCGAGTGGTCAAGTTTTAGTTTCCTGATGAGCCTGTTTTTAAGTGGTCCAGGAGTTCTGTAACTCCGAAGAGCCATTTCATGTCTTACCTCAAAGCTAGAAAGTTGATTTCCAAGGGTTGCATCTATCACCTAGTTCAAGTTAAAGACCTCAATTCTGAGACCCCGACTATTCAGTTAGTTAGCATTCTTAATGAGTTTCCCAATGTTTTCCTGGAAGATCTCCTAGGGATCCCACCTGATTGAGAAATAGAATTTGAGATTGATTTCCTTCCCGACACTTAGCCTATTTCCATTTCTCTGTACCATATGGCTCCCGTAGAACTAAAAGAGTTGAAGGAACAACTCAAGGATCTCTTAGACAAAGGCTTTATCAGACCCAGTGCTTCCCCGTAGGATGCACATATTTTATTTATGCGTAAGAAAGATAGTATATTGCGTATGTGCATTGATTACCATCAACTCAACAAGGTAACTATCAAGAACAAGTACCATCTTCCTCTTATTGATGACTTATTTGATCATTTACAAGGTGGGAGCTACTTCTTAAAAATAGACCTTAGATCTGGCTATCATCAGCTTAAGTGAGAGAGTGTGATATTCCAAAGATAGCCTTCCAAACCTGTTATGGTCACTTTGAGTTTATTGTCATATCCTTTGGGTTAACCAATGCGCCAATAGCCTTTATAGACCTCATGAATCGAGTATTAAAGCAATATCTTGATCTTTTTGTCATTGTATTCATAGACGATATTCTTGTGTATTCCCAAAGAGAGGATGATCATGCCGACCATCTTAGAATTATCTGGCAAACTCTTGGAGATCATCAATTATTCACTAAATTTAGAAAGTGTGAATTTTGTCTAAGGTCAGTTGCTTTTTTGGGTCACATTGTTTTTGCTGAAGGCATTAGAGTCGATCCCCAAAAGACAAAAGCTGTAAATAATATGCCTAGACCTACCTCCTCATCTGATATTAGGAGTTTCTCGGGTCAAGCTGGTTACTACCATCATTTATTGAGGGATTCTCTTCCATTGTGTATCCCATGACCCAGTTGACCTAAAAGAAAGTTAAATTCCAGTAGACAGTTGCCTGTGAGAAGAGTTTTTAGGAGTTGAAGACTCGACTCACTTCAACCCCAGTGTTAGATTTATCTGTTGGTACTGATGGTTTTGTAGTGTATTGTAATACTTCTAGAGTTGGTTTGGGTTAAGTGTTGATGCATAGGGGTAGAGTTATAGGTTATGCCTCTAGACAGTTGAAGCCTCATAAGAAGAATTACCCAACCCATGATCTTGAATTAGAAGCTGTAGTTTTTGCTTTAAAAATCTGAAGACATTATCTATATGGTTTCCATGTTGATATCTTTATAGATAATAAAAGCTTGCAGTATGTGTTCACCCAGAAGGAGTTGAACCTTAGGAAGAGACGGTGGTTGAAGTTGTTAAAAGATTATGATATGAGTGTGTTGTATCACCCGGGCAAGGGTAATATTCTGGCAGATGCTCTTACCATGTTGTTTATGGGTAGTGTAGCTCATGTAGAGAATAATAAGAAAGAATTGACTTATGATGTGCATAGTTTGGCTAGGTTGGGTGTTAGATTACTTGATTCCGCTGAAAGAAATCTGTTAGTTCAGAGTAGTTTCGATTCCTCTTTGGTCTCGGAGGTAAAGGAGAAGATAGGGATCCTAGTTTGGTCAGACTGAAGGAGTCAATTAAGGACCAAAAGGTAGAGGTTTTCTCCCAAGGGGGAGATGGTGTGTTGAGATTGCAGGGTAGATTGTGTGTTCCCAATGTTGATGATATAAGGCAGAGAATTATGGCTGAAGTGCATGGCGTACGATATTCTACTCATCCCGGTGCTACCAAGATGTACCGCTATTTACGGGGAATCTATTGGTGGAATAGTATGAAGTAAGACATAGCAGGATTTATGGTAAAGTGTTCTACTTGTTAACAGGTTACAGTAGAGCACCAAAGGCCCGGTGGTGTAATGCAAGAGTTTAAGATTCCTACTTGGAAGTGGGAAGAAGTAAATATGGATTTCATAATGAGTTTGCCTCCTTCTCGTCATCATCATGATTCGATTTGGGTTGTTATAGACCGGTTGACTAAATCAGCTCATTTCTTGCCAGCGCATTCATCTTATACAGCTGAGGATTATGCTAGATTGTATATTCTTGAATTTATTAGACTTCATGGAGTTCCTTTGGCTATTATCTCTAATAGGGGTACTTAGTTTACTTACCAGTTTTGGAGGGCTTTTCAGAAGGGTCTTCGTACCTAAGTTCGTCTAAGTTCTGCTTTCCATCTGCAAATAGATAGTCAGGTTGAGCGAACCATTCATACTTTAGAAGATATGTTGAGTTCATTTGCGCTTGATTTTAAAGGTGGTTAGGATGAGCACTTGTCATTGATTGAATTTGCGTATAACAATAGTTTCCATACAGGTATTCAGATGGCCCCATTCAAAGCTTTGTATCAGAGAAAATATAGATCACCTATAGGTTGTTTTGAAGTAGGAGAAGTAGCTGTGATTAGGCCTGATGTTGTGTTCGAGGCTATGGAAAAAGTTAAGTTGATCCGAGAAGGATTGAAGACCGCTCAAAGTCGCCAGAAGTCGTATGCAGATGTGAGAAAAAAGGATCTTGAGTTTAATGTTGATGATTTAGTGTACTTAAAGGTTTCACCCATGAAAGGGGTGAAGAGATTTGGGAAGAAGGGAAAGCTTAGTCCCTGTTATGTTGGTTCGTATAGGATTCTGAGCCGTGTTGGGAAAGTAGCATATAAGGTGGAGTTACCTGCAGAGTTGTCTAGTGTTCATCCGGTATTTCATGCTTCTATGATTAAGAAGTATATTGGTGATTCTATCATGGTTGATCCTTATGAAAGCTTAGATATTTAGGATAGCCTTTCATTTGAGGAGTTTTCGGTTGATATTTTGGATTTTCAAATCTGTAGGCTAAGGAATAAAGAAGTTCCTTTGGCTAAAGTGCTTTGGCAAAATCAATCTGTTGAGAGTGATACTTGGGAAGCCAAAGTTAATATGTGATCCAAGTACCCTCACCTCTTTTCTGTGAGTTCAAAGCGAGCAAAAGGTACCATTCTTTCTTAATTCCACCCTCTTCTTATTAAAGATTCAGCTGTGTGTCTACTTCCATCATGAATTCGTGCATTTTGTAGGGTATCCGAAGGTATAGAGTGAAGTAAGCCCTTTGAGTGAGTCATTCTTGCTATACGTCCTTATTTTCTCTTGTTCTTGGCCTATTTGG
Organism: Capsicum annuum; assembly: GCF_002878395.1. Classification (NCBI taxonomy): domain Eukaryota; kingdom Viridiplantae; phylum Streptophyta; class Magnoliopsida; order Solanales; family Solanaceae; genus Capsicum; species Capsicum annuum. The sequence goes on from NC_061114.1 coordinate 68,549,400, forward strand.
CAATATTCAAGGACGAATGTTTCCAAAAAGGAGATATTGTAATACCCCGAGACTCTAACCAATAGTGCAACCATGACTCAAGCTCATGAGATGTAAATTATAGTGCTTTGGTTGTTTTCTGATCAAGGGTGATGTGTATTAATGTAATACCCCACAAAGTTCTCTCATAGTCTGAGCCTTAGAGCATTTTTTAAAAAAAATGAAAATCTGAGTCTAAAAATTTTAGAAAATATCGTCCCAAGTATGAAACACTTTGAATCGTGTTGTATTTCATCAAAATCCGACATCAGATGAGGGAGTTATGGCCGATTTACTAAACGGTATCAGAATCGCCCAGGTTTGATGGTCGACCTGGCGGACCGTTAAGTGTCCCGTCAGGCCAAGATAGAACATCTCGTTTTTGGCCCCCGAGTGACGGCCAAAGTGGTGGACCGTCAAAAAGTTGATAGACTATCAAGGGGTTCATCAGGAATAAATAGAATGGCCCATTCCTAACCCTCGAGTGACAGACGATCTGGTGGACCGTCAGATTCCTGACGGACCGTCACTTCGACCATCACGTCGAGAAATAATGCCCCAGTTTCGGTACTCGAGTGAAGGACGACTTGGTGGACCGTCAATCCCTCTGACGGACCATCACTTCTACCATCACAGACCCTGATCAGCAGTTTTCAACTCTTTTTCTTTAAAGGGCATTTTGATCTTTTCCACTCTTTCCCCAACTTTTATAAATACCCCTCCCCCCCCCCCTTTCTTAAGGGTTAAGGGCCTTATTTTCTCTCTTCTTCTACTCCAAAAATAAAAAAAATAGGATTTCTAAATCAAGATCCCCTTTTTCTTTTTTCAAGCAAATTAAGAGAGAATCAAGAGCAAAAATCAAGAATTCTTCCTAAGGCTTTCAAGAAAGAGTTTCCCCAAGGTATGTAGATGTTGATTCTTGGGTCCCTTTTATCCAAGAAGCTCAAGTACCTTTTTCTAAATCTCTAAGATTTATGTTTATGAATTTTTAATGATTCTTGTGAGTTGAAATTGATGTTCTTGCTATGATTAAGTCATGGTTCATGTTTGTCTATAAGATTATCAAGCCTTGGCCTTAGTATGTGGTATTTGTGTGGTAAATGGATTATGAACTTGTTATTGATGTTGAATGACTTCTAAGATACGATTATGTGTTACGATTGTTGATGTGTTCATGTCTTTTGGTTGTAGAATTGGTTGATTAAGCAGAGTATGTCTCCCATAGGTTGATAAAAGCTTAGAAGAAGAATATGGGCCATTATAGCATGTTGAATAGGAAGCCCCAAATTGTGAGCTAGTCTATGCATGCCTAGTGTTTGATAAAATGACCAAGTGAATGAATTATTCCATGCTAGTAAGAAATCCCTAGATAAGTGTGAACCTATGCATGTCTAGTGTTTGTTGAAGGACCTTAGTGAATGAGTGAAGATGTGATGGTTGTCAATTCCCCATTATGTGCCCTTTGATATATGCTAAGTTTTCAATATATTCTAAGTGATTAGCAAGTAAGCTATGACATGATAGTATGAAGTTTTCTAAGTGGTGTGAAATCCAAATAAATGTTAAGACCGATATAGGTATGAAATAGTTGAGGTAAAACCTTGCCAAATGGAGTACGATCTAATAGCATGTTTCCTCTATGTTATTATATGATTAATATTCCGTGATGCTTAAAGCGAACCTTTGGTAATTGTGATAATGCATTAATGATGGTGATGATTAAGGTGTGATTACGATAATACATGAATGATTGTGATAATACATGAATGATTATGATGATGATTGAATGCTTGTGTTGATGTATGATAATTATGATGGTGAATGGATGATCGTGATGATGTGAGAATGATTATGTTTTACTTTTATGTTATCGAGTCCTGGGGGTATTTATACCCGATAATAGAGTTGTTGTCTAGAGCCCATGTCAATTTTTCGATAATTCCAATCGAGCCACGATTCTCAGACCTCAGTGAACTATAGAACTATGTATCTTCAGACAAGTGCGGAGCTTAATCAGGCTCTGTAATCTCAGTTATCTCTATAATCTATGTATCGTTAGTAATTTAGCCTCCGTCCTATAATCAGCTCAAATCTAATAGTATTCAAGTGATTCAATTCTAATCTTAGAAGTGGTTTGAATAACCTATTCAAGCTCTACATCGTCAGTCAGATGCTATGATTCGATACCTTTCCATCAGATACAGAACTAAGTAATCTCAGCGTAACTTAGTCAGGTCTCTTGAGAAATATAATCAGTATTAGATTCAGCTCAGTCTATGTTCAGCTAAGAATCAAATCAGTCTCTTTCAGTTGGGAGTAGAAACTAGCACCGAGCTAGCTCAACGATAGGGACTCACCTACTAGTGGAGGGTGTGATCCTTAGATGCGATCCTTGTGCTCTAGAACAACGTAGATAGCATAGGTTAAGACATCACACCTTCTAGATGAGGGTGGATGACAAACATCATACCTACTAGATAAGGGTAGATGAGGTGGCTTGACCTATTAAATGAGGGCTCCACCGTTCTCGTATGAGGACCTGATAGATGAGGGTCATATAGAGATAATGTCTTTACCCGTGGCACGGTATTGACACCCTTTCAACTGAGGATAGAGGTTGGACCCCTAAGATATAGTAGGGGCATGTCGGTTAAGTAACTACTTCCCATAGTCTCAATTTCAGAATCAGTCTCGGACTTCAAGAAAGAGCTCAATTCAGTGTACAGAATGCAAGGCTATTAGATACAGGCCATCTTGTATAATTATCTACAAATTTGAAGATCCGCTGCTAGATAGTCCAATCTCAAAATCGGTTATCAAGTAGTATTGTTATCCACAGACTCAAATATGACCTGTTAGATAGGGTTGCTATCCGTTTCAAAAGCTTCAGATACTCGTAATCTCAGTATGGTCAGAGATTTCAGAACTCACTCCTTGATAAAAGTGCATCCATATTTCCTAATTGTCAATATTAGATGAGTCAGTAATTCAGTATCTTAGTACCAATAGTGAGTTCAGTTTGTAGGAAAGTGGTATCTGAGTTCCAGTCTCTAGAGTTGTGATATTGTGATTATGACTTGTGCATTCATGTATGTATTCTCGTGCGACGTTTTCATGACTATTCAGTTTACATATTGTGCATGCATGAGCCCTTGCATTTAGCCTTACCTCGTCTACATACTCGGTACATTTTTGAACTGACGCATTTGTGCTATGGTATTTTATTTGACACCATAGTTTTAGAGGCACAGGATTTAGAGTTTCCTTAGCAGTTTAGTCCCAGTTAGCAGCAGTAGCAGTGAGTCCTCTTTCTTCGAGGATGAATCTCAGTTTACTATTATTGCATCATATTTTTTTTATATCCTTAGTTGACTGAGTTAGTTGGGGACATGCCCCATCAACTCCATAGTTCAGATAGTTTAGAGACTTTTTAGATGGATGTTGATGTATTAGTATTTAGTTTTTAGTTTGAGTATGTATAGATATGTTGAACCTTATGGCCAGTTTTCGTATTTATTTCAGATATTATGCAGTGTACAGATACAGATATTAGTAAAGGGTTATCTTATGGTCCTTCGGGTCCATAAGCACCATGTAAAGTCATGATATGGGATCTCAAGGTGTTACAATTAAGGCCTCAAAGATGTCCTAGCGATTAGGTGAATCAAAACATTCCTTACCGATTAAATTCTTGGGAAGGATATTGCCATATTCAACTTCAAATGGGAATATATCTCGTTATACTACTAATTATTAAGCTCATAACTTACTAAAAGATAGATAATTTAATTATCTTTCCAACGATACTAATTTCACCGAAATTTGATATCGGAGGAAAGAGTTATGCCCATTTTACTCCAGCATGTCAGCCTGGAAATTTGTGACGATATTTTGTGACGACTTGTCACAAATCTGACGGCTTGTCACGAAATGTCGTCAACTTTAAGACAAAAATCATAAAATCCACCCTTTTGTGACGACATTTCATGATGACTTATCACAAATGTTGTCAGCTATTTTTTTCAGCAATTAAGGGAAGTTTTTGCAAGGGTACTTTGATCTTTTCCCATCTTTTGGAGGCCTATATAAAAATGAGAATCCCCATCCAAACCCTAATTTCTTCATTCTCTCTTCTAATTTTCTTAAGAATATATATTAGGATTTCAATCAAGAAAATTTAATCTTTCAAAAATCGTCCATAAATCTTCAAGATTTCTTCAAGAATCAATTTTCTCATAGTGTGGGCTTCGAGAATCATTTATTACAAGTGCAGATAGAGTCTCAAGCACTAGAATTCATCCAATTTCAAATATTAAGGTATGTGGGGTTTTGAACAAGAGCAATTCTTTTGTTCTTGTGCCGAAAGTGTTGATTTCTATCATGGATTTATATGATTTTGCAAGTGGATTTATACCCAAATTACTTCATCATGAGATTATGAGAATATAAATTGCTCAAGCTTTGTAATACATGATTATTTTGCTATTCCCAAGTTACAACTTGATATTTAATATTGTGAATTTTATATTTCTACCATGAGTTGATATTTCAAGTGCTTTCAAGATATGTGTCAAGATTTAAACTTCCTTATGACAAACTAGATTATTGTGTATTGATTCATGAGATTGAGTTGTTACAATGAGTCTTGATATTTCCTCAAAGTTATTGATGTTGTCATGATTTAATGAATTGATACATTTTGATATTGAGAAATATTGATTTAATTCGAGTCGAGTTAGGAATCCACAAATTGATTATGATTTGATAAATGAGAAAGAGATTTGATTTGATCTTCATGATAGACCCTTGTGATATTTGTGGTGGATTTCCTAATGTGTTCTGAGCTTGTTTCTGGGAGTAGTATTTTGCACCGAGCGGAAAATATGATATTTCCCACGAAACTATGTGCCACCGTAGGATTGATATTGATAATTGTGGGCTAGAGGCCGAGTATGAGATTGTGATCACTAAATTTAGGTTGTACTCCCTGGCAAGAGTAGGAAGCCCCCCTTAATGTGGGGTTCTCTCCTTAGGATGGAAAAACATTGGACTCCATGTAGCTCACATGGTTTATGTCGGTTATAAGAACCTTCCATATCCATAAGAGTCGAGTTTCTTGAATTACCGAATCACTCCGAGTCTTGAGTTGAAGAGTTGAGTTATTTATGGTGATTTATCAGTTTTTTATCATACGATTTATTTACTATGAGATCATGAAAAGTATGTTTTAACCTAACTCAAGCCAGGTGAGCCATCATTGTACATATGCATATTTTTATAAAATTGATGATGATATTTGCATTGTTGCATGCACACCCACATACTCAGTACATTCCAAAGTGCTGACCCACATATTTTCCTATGGGCTATATTTTCTCGTAATGTAGATTTAGGTACTCAACCGCAGCCGCGTTAGTGATATTCGAGTACCTCAACTACGTTCCCTCAGTGGAGAGTCTTCATGGTTCGAGGGCCGTGTCTATATTTTTGGTGATTTCATTCTATTGTTATGGCTTTCAATACTGTCTAAGTTAGTTGGGGGTTTGTCCCAATGGATCCTTGATTTTGATGTATAGAGGCTTTGTCAGACTAGAGGGTGGGTATGTACAGACATTCGATATATTTTGGTTGTACAGTCTAGTAATATCTAGTATTTCTCTTGAACTCGATATGGTATATCTCTTCGTTGTGCATGACTATTATTGAATTGAATTCCTTGAAGTAGTGTCTGGCTCCAAGGGTTAGCTTGGGGATACGTGTAGCCCTAAGCGCCATGTGGCATCTCGGGATGGAAATTTTGGGGCATTAAAGGGCCTCTGTTGTGAAGTCGTTGATAGAGACCTTTTCATGGAAGCCCAGGGAACTTCTCTGCCATGGTATAATATTTTTTCCATCCAGGTCCCTGGCTCACACCCTTTTTTCCTGGAATTGAGCCATGTCTGCATCCGAGAGCCCATATATTTCATTGATCTGCTCTGCTCCAAAATGCACTTCACTTCTCAAATTATATCTTCACTGGTTTTGTGAGAAAGACTACACTAAGGTTAGCATAGAACTCACGCACCCAGTGTTCATTTGCATAGTAAGGGTTTGAAGCAAAGTACATTTGCCCAATAGTAGTAAGTCTGGCATGGAATCCCAAGAGTTTCTCCTCCACTTTGTCTAAGCAAATACCCCTTTTCGGGAGTAGTTTGGTTCTTTGGAGGTCACTGTAGTAGAGGCTGTGACTTTCTAGAACCGTGAAACGAATGTGGTCGAAGTCTCCCATTTTGTGCGGTTGAGTACCTGTAAGCAACACAATCCAAACCATCATTAGCATTCACACACCAACACCATGATAGATTAATTAGATAGACCCGTGTGGCAATGTCCTAGTAAGTTCTGAGGTGAGAATTGGGCATGCAAAATTTTAGGTCTAAGAAGAAAACCGGTCTCCATGATGGAGATCACAGATTTTTTACCACTATTGCGGCCTCGATGACCCCGATAGTAGTAACTTATACCATTTTTGACAATTTCTACAACACCACCAAAAAAATCATATTTTAACCACATGATGAGTTCCAACTAAACAATATATCATTATGCTCATGAAACTTAAACCCTGAACGTTAAATTATACCCTCAAAATATAAGGAAAGCAACATAAAATCCATTGGGTCATTAAATCAAACATATGGTGTACACGTTAATTCTATCTATTTTAGGCCTAAATCTGGGTACTCAAGGCTTCCCTATAGATAGGTACAACAACTACAATAACCTACCACACTAATTAGTCCATTCCAATGCAGATTAAGCATTGAAAATACCAACTCAGGCCTAATCAAAAGGCACAAGTTTTAGTCTACTAAAACATTTAATTTGAGGGAATTAGCATATATACATTAAAGGAGGATTCACGGGGATGCAATGATCAGATCGAGTATACAAAAAAAATTTACTTTTTTGTGCAATATTGAGAGAAAATAAGAACGGGGCATAGGGAGGACTGGTCAGTTAGATGACATTTTAAACTTAATTGACCCTGATCGTGGTAAAAACTCCATGATTGTGGACACTCGGCTAACGTGATCGTGGTGACACAGGCCGCGATTGCAATAACTGAGGACATTTTTTAGGTCTACTGCATTCCTCTACTCAGTCCAAAGCACAATAATTCCTACTTTCCTTTTTCTCAATTTCAGTCAACACTCCTCATGGCACAACATATTTATGGATTATGCATAAACAAAAATAAAATCTACTCTACCATTCATAAATAAAAGAATATATGCCACTTTCATGGCGTCATGGGTTGTTTCCATCTTTTGTGGCAAGACATCACCTTGACTATCATTGTGTTTACACTTAGAAGATTTGAATCTTCGTCTTAACTTTTGTTCTCTATGATTTGAGCGGCAGAGGTACAGAAGATTCAGATTTTCCAAGATGAAAATTAGAGAAAGAGTGACATGGTGATGCGGTTTCTATCCCTCCACTTTAAAGATTTGAACCTTTTATCCAATTTCACATCAAATTTCTAATTCATATCTTTGGTTAGTGGTTAAAACATCGATAGTCCATTAGTTGATCATCAGCTATGTCTGCTCCAAGTCTTCAAACTACACTTCTTTTCTTTTTTTGTACTTTTTCAACTCATATCCAAATCTTTCCATCTCATAACATGTATGCCTGCAAAGTATGGATATTAGTGAACTTAATCACAATTATGTGCCACTTATTAATTCAAAATATCCCAATGTGCATGAATGTCAAGTGCAAATGAGTGCAAAATTCACTGCTCATCAATATTAACTAAAATAGCTTTTTAAAATTAAGCCTAACTGATCATCAGGCTCCCTTTTTCTCTTTAAAATTTAGTTGATGATGTTTCTTTTTGGACTTATATTTAAGCCAATTTAAGAAAGCACTATTGTTTTGTATATTAACTTTAAATGGTGTTTTCACTCTCAACCTCTTTTACTAATTCTCATTTTTTTATTGCATGAACCCCTTATGTTTGAGTCCAATGGACTCCCCTCTTGCATTTTCTTCGAGTCTAAGTCTATCTCAAAGTCTCCAAAAGACTGATTTGCAGTAGCATACAATCATGAACCGAGGCTACCCCCTAGTCGTAACAAGGTGCCTAGAGTCATAGGTGACCCCAAGCTAGCCCATGGTCTGGTACCTACTATAAGTACTGAAGAAAAATAGCAAAGTAATATGCGAAAGCTAAACTAAAAATTTGAATAACAAAAAATACTCAAGGTGATACTAATATGTCTGAACATCTGATAAAAATTAAAAATATGTCTGCCTATCTGACAGCCTCTAACATAAGGAGTTGATGGGACAAACCCTTTATTATTCCAACTGACTGTGAAATAAAAATAAGTACCGGAAGAAATTATAATAACTTATCCTCGAAGGATGAGGACTCACCAAGACTGTTGCTGAGTGGCACACGAACTGTCTAAGTACGATCGGGGAGCTGAGCATCCAAACTTATATTATGAGACAATATAGCATAAAAGAGTCTAAGATCAGTAATTGGAATGTACTGAGTATGTGGAATGGGAAGGCTAACTGATATAACTGAGCATAAATGTATGAACATATAACTAAATGCTAAACCATGTATGTACCTATACTGAATGAACTGAATAACTGAATAGTTGAATACAAGGTCATGCATAACTAACTAAAAACATAATCTGAGTATAAAATGAATCTGAAACTGAACTGAAGACGGTGGGAGATAACTACAACTGACATACCCCAATTTGAGAATAATTGGGGGTCTAACTAGTAACCCCAGTTGGATGGGGGTTAGTACTTTGCCAAGGGTACCAAAACTGGTTAGCGTGGATCCACTAATCTGATATCCTGAAGAACTTATGTGCTATGCCTCTACTGATGAGGGACCCCTCATAAAGTACGGTGATGACGTAGTTTTGGAACTCAGGGACTTCTACTAATGGGCTCATGCCTAACTTCGAGGGAGCCATCATCCCTGCATTCACTCGGTGTTAAGTATTACTCCCAACTGAATGACATGTGTACTGATATTTATTCAATATAATTTGATACTGATAAATGCTCATCATGATAATGTTCTAAAATTTAACGATACAAGCATAATCTAAATGAGTTGTAACCTAAAAACTGTAAAATTCATGATTACCTAGGTATTGGGTGTTCATAACCAGCCAACATATACTAATGCAATTGATAATGGTGATGATAAAGAAATCATGAGATGGAAAATCATAAATAGTACTCAACATAGCACCAAATGAATATGGTATGGGTGACTGTGATTATCAAATGTATGGAAACATAATTCACATGGGGAAACATATTCTCATGGTTCGTATTCAAGCAGTTGAGAGAGAATTAAGTAACTTTATGTTTTACTTGAAACTCCATAAAGAAAAAGAGAAAAGGGGTTTATACTTGTAAAAAGACAAATAGGAAATTCTTTGGACTCAATGGGTGGATAGGACCTATTGATTAAATCCCACATACCTGAGAGTGGAATCCTTGGCGAATTTCTTTGATTTGACCTTGCCCTTGTGAAACCCACGTTTTCTTGAGAAAGATGAGAAAATCACCTATTTTGATCTCTCTTGGGTAATGTTCATGATTATATCGTGAATTAGGGAATTTGGGTCTTTTCTACCACCCCTTGGGAAGCCAAAACAATGTGTGTTTGGCTTTTATGGGAGTGGGAATAACATAAAAGTCCCCAGAAAAATATGTAGGGAAATCCACTCCCAGTCGTTACGATTCACCTCACAACTTGTTACAACTGGTTATGAGTCATGGTCTGAGTTATAAATTGGGACCTGGGATCCTAGGTACATTCTGTTATTACAATGACTCGCCACCTAACGACTGACTACGAATTGGTGGGTGAAGTTGTAGTCTGAGGCTTGGTCCTTGGATCATTCACTGATTAAGTGACAAGTCCACACAACGACTCATAGGTTTGATAACAAGCCGTGTGCTGGACTCATGACCACTAGACTGTGCTCTTGGACATATACTCTTGTGGTGACGAGTCCCTTTTTATGCCTCGTAACATCTTGTAACGAGTTGTAGGGTTGAGTTGTCATCACTTGGCTAGTTGCTGAGGATATCATTATTGTGACTACGACTACTCGTAATGACTCGTAAGGTTAGGTCACGGGTTATAAAGTGCATCTTGATTACTGGAAGCTGACAGACTCCTGGGGAGAAATTTTTTCCATAACTTTTTGCCACGACATCGAATAGGGAAGACTTGTGTCGTTGGAGAGCTAACTAAATAGCCAAGTTTTTAAGAGGTTTAGAACATGAAAACTTAGGGTATTACAATATCTCCCCCTTTGTACCAATTGTCATCAAATGAGACTATCTAAGATGGAATACTACGAAAAAGCTGTGATTATGCACTGAACACTTATGAGATAAATCATGACTTAACATCTGAATCTGTAGTTGATGCATGGACTGAATTGGACTTATGAATGGATGCTATGACATGAGGATAACTGGATAGCCGATATGGAAATAGAAGAACTTATTAATTAAGAAATTTATTACATCGAGCTAAATCTAGGCTTGAAGAGAAAAGGTAATGGTACTTGGCTTGCATATCAGCCTCTTCTTCCCAAGTAGCTCCCTCAACTGACTAATTCCTCCGTAAAACCTTTACTAAGGCAACCTCTTTATTACTTAACCTACAAACTTAATGATCAAGGATCTCAACTGGTAGTTCTTCATAAGAGAGGCTATCTTCTATGCCTGCACTTTATAAAGGTACTACTGATGTTGGGTTACCAGTGTACTTTTTCAACAAAGATACATGGAAAATCGGGTGCACCAATGATAAATCTACAGGCAAGTCCAACTCATATGCTACCTTACAAAAATGGCTCAAAAACCTATATGGTCCAACATAGCGGGAAATAAGCTACCCTTTCTTACCAAACCTCTTCACCCCCTTCATGGGTAAAATTTTTAGTTAAACAAAATCACAATGTCAAATTCAAGCTCCCTCATCCTCATGTTTACATAGGATTTCTGACAAGTCTGGGCTATTTTTGATCTTTGTCTGATCTACTGAACTTTCTCCATTGCCTCATGCACTGAATCTGGTCCTAACAAAGTAGCCTCACCAATATCTAACCAACCAATAAGAGATCTGTACCACCTACCATATAAATCCTCAAACAGGGTAATCTGAATACTAGAGTGATAACTATTATTGTAAGCAAACTCAATCAACGACAAATGGTCATCCCAATGACCCTTTAAATCAAGCACACATGCCCTCAACATATCCTTTAAGGTATGAATGGTTATTTTTTCCTAACCATCTGTCCTCGGGTGAAAAGTTGTGCTGAGATGAACTTTGGTGCCTAGACATTTCTAAAGAGCCTTCCAAAAAAGAATGGTGAACAGGGTACCTCTATCTGAAATAATCATCAAAGGGACCCCATGCAACCTCACCAACTCCCTGAGATAGGCTCTGGCATAATCCTCAACCGAATATGAAGTGTAGACTAATAGAAAATGGGCTGACTTGGCCATTAGATCTACAATAACCCATATAGAATCATCCTGACGATGCATACGAGGCAACCCAATAATAAAGTCTATATTCACAACTTCCCACTTCTAAGTGGGGATACTGAATTCCTAAAGCATATCACTGGGTGTATGGTGCTCAACCTTAACCTGGTGACAATTTGAGCACTTAGCCATGAATCTTACAATATTTTTCTTCATACCATTCCATCAAAAGACTTCCCACAAGTTATGGTACATATTAATGGCTCCTGGGTGAATAGAATATCAGGAACCATGAGCCTCGGCTATTATCCTCTGTCTCAAATCATCCATATTTGGAACACACAATTTACCCTAACAGTGAAGAACATCATCTCTCATGTAAGAGAAAACTTCCACTTTTTATCCCGAACTACCTCCTTCAACTTAAGCACAATAGGATCTCTATCTTGTTTTTCCTTCACTTTAGCAATCAAAGGGGATTCTTAACCCTTATAATACCTTCAGTCAAAACAACCAACCAAATCCTAACCTAGCAAGCTGGTGAACCTCACAAACTAACTCCTTCTTTCCTTTTTCAATATGGACAATGCTCCCTATAGACAATCTGCTAAGGGCATCTTCCCAGGACACTCATATCATAATCTTTCAATAATTCCAACCACCTTCTTTGACGAAGATTTAGGTATTTTTGAGTGAACACCTACTAAAGGCTCTTGTGATCAGTAAACACATCCATATGAACCCTATATAGATAATGTCTCCATATCTTTAAGGGAAAAACAATTGCTGCCAACACAAAATCATGAGTCAGGTGATTCTTCTCATGAGGTTTAAGCTGTCTCGAGGCATAGGCTATAACCTTGCCATAATTCATCAACACACAACTAAGACCAACTCTAAAAGCATTACAATATACCACAAAACTATTTAAACCCTCTGGTAGAGCTAAAACTGGAGCAAAAGCGAGTCGTGTATTCAACTCCTGAAAACTCTACTTACAAGAATTGAACCATTGAAATTTGACTTTCTTCTTAATCATTATGTACATGGGAGAGTCAATAGAAGAAAATCCTTTAACAAACCATTTATAGTAATCGGCTAAACCTAGGAAACTCCTAATATCTGATAGAGAGATAGGTCTAGGCCAGTTCCTTACTGCTTCTGTCTTTTGGGGATCAACCCGAATGCCATCACCAAAAATAATATAATCGAGGAAAGGTACTGACCTCAACCAAAATTCACACTTGCTGAACTTAGCAAATAAACGGTAGTTCTTAAGGGTCTGTAAAATAATTCTCAAATTGTCTATATGTTCACTTCACTACGGGAATAAATAAGGATGTCATCGATGAAGACTATGAAGAACATGTATAGGTACTGCTTTAACACGCTGTTCATCAAGTGCATAAAATTTTTAGAAGCATTCGTTAGTCCAAAAGACATAACTACAAATTTGAAGTAACCATACTGAGTTCTGATGGTTGTCTTCGGAATGTCACTTTCTCTAACTCTGAGTTGATGATAGCCGGATCTGAGATCTATCTTAGAGAAACAATTGGCATCCTAAAATTGGTCAAACAATTCATCAATCCTAGGGAGAGAATACTTATTAATGATTGTGACTTCATTCAACTAACAGTCGTCGATGCATATTCTGAGAGAACCATTCTTCTTGTGCACAAAGAAAATTGGGCAACCCGCGAGGAAATAGTAGGTCTGACGAAACCCTTATCTAAGAGATCTTTCAACTATTCTTTCAATTCCTTAAGATCAGCTGGAGCTATTCTATACGGTGGATTGAAATAGGTTAGGTAACTTGAAGGAGATCTATTCCAATGTCGATTGCCCGCTCGGGAGGAACTCCAGGAAGATATTCAAGAAATACTTCTGAGAATTCATTTACTACTAGAATTGACTTAAGACTTGGGATTTTGAAACTTGAGTCCTTGAATCAAATGAGATGATAGATACACCCCTTATAAATTATTTTTCTTGCCTTGAGAAAAGAGACAAACCAACCTATAGGTACTGAGGTGCTACCCTTCTATTCTAGGACTGTCTCACTGGGAAAGTGAAACTAAAGTATCCTGTTTCTACAGTCAACTTAGGCGTAGAAAGAGTAGATCCAAGCCATGCCAAGTATGACATCGAAATCAGTCATCTCTAACTCTACGAGATTAACTAAAGTGACCTTTTTAATATACTATGACCAGGCGATTTCTCTACACATAACTGGATTTGATAGAACTACCGAACAGGGTGGACACTGAGAAGGTTTCTTCAAGGATTTTAGGATTGACGTCAAAATCTACTGCTATAAAAGTAGTCAAAAATAAAAATGCATCTCCGGGAACTAACAAGGCATACACATGAAGATGAAAGACTTATAATGTACTAGTTACCACATCAGGAGAACTCTGTTGATCCTGTTGAGTCTAAAGAGCATAAAGTTGATACTGGCACTGGACACTAGTTGCACTAGAAGTGGCACCCTACTGAGTTGGGCGACCTGCTTGTGCTGCTGGAGAATTTGTCTTGACTTTCTGACAATCTGTTACGACCTAAACCAGGGCCTGGCCATGATGAGTATCTCAAGTCCGCCATGGATCGGAGACCACCCACTTTGCCTCATCAAACAGAGCATACACACTAATCGGGACTGATTTCTGAACATATAACAAGGGAAAAAGAAAAAAAAGTAAACTCAGAGACATCTATGATATGCTAAAAGAACAAATAACTAATACCCAAGTCCATAGTAATATCCACAAAGCCTCTAACCAACCGAGTATCAATAAGAGTCGGTACATGCCCCCGACAATATCCAAAAATAAGTCCAAAGGAAAGAGTAAATAATATAAAGCCACCCAAAATATGAAATGAGGTCTTCCGAAGTATGGAAGCTCACCACTTCAATCTGAATCATGAGCTATCCCACGATCACCTAGTCATTGTATTAGAAAGTAGAAGTATTCCCATTGCCTGCATTGTGTGGGGATACAGCATCCGGATATGGTTAGCATATTGAGTGCTAGCATGTAACTTAGAAATAAGGGATAAAATAATGCCATGATTAATAATCCAAAATCCAAATGTGCACAAGTATATGTATATACATATAAATAGATAACGTACCAGGGTAGGGAATAAGGTTTAGTATGCAATTAAAAAACACTATCTTAGATTATGTATCTCAACCATCACAAATAGGCACCCACAGGCTATATGGGTTCAGCTTTCCCTGTTGAAAGGGCCCAGTATGTGTTATCCACACGAATAGGAAATATTACGGAAGGACGGGGAATTCATCATACCCTACGCCATCCATGATACAAATGTACAAAGTGTGACATAAGTACACGATCATCTAGACCAACCTTCATGTCAGTAAATATGAGTTTACAGTATCAGTCCTTCGGAACTCACACCTTCATGGTTAGCTAACACAACCCCCTTTAAGCCTAATTAAAATATTTAACACACTTAACCCAACTATTACATTAAAGAGTCAATCATAAAGGCATTATTAAGTGGTATCCTAATACCGACTATAGCTTGGAAGCAATGTCATTAAGCAGACACTTTTGGGGAATCCTTGTACGCCACACTCCATTATTAAAATCAACTTGGGCGATTCCTTTGTACCTCACAAGGTTTTTAAGAAAATTATTCACTTGGGGGAGTCTATTGTACCCCACAAGGTTTACAATACAGTCATTCACTTGGGTGAGTCCATTATAACCCACAAGGTTTTTAAGATCATTCTTATTTGTTAGTTATTTATGCAATGCATTAATTTTAAAGAAGTAGGCCAAACCAATTGATTAACCACATTCCAAAACCATAAGCAAATCGGATAGGGTTCTTATTAATTTCAATACCAAAATCTATTTATTTGGGTAATCCTTGTACACCTAATTACACTCACCATTCCCATGCACCCTAATAAGGGTACAAACCAACAATTCAATGTGTAATAAAGCAATATTATTCATGGGAAAAACATTCAAACAATTTATATCCAAAACCCTCAACCCATAATTCAATACCCAACATTAAAACCATGTGAATAATACACCAATTTCATGCCATTAAGAAAATCCTCGTGTAAGGAGAGAGATACATTCCCTAGACACAAAAAAATTTGTAAGAAATTTTGGAGCTTGGAACCTAGAAGATAAATGTACGATGAAACCCCTAAGATTTTTGTGGGTTTTATGTTTAAGAGTGAAATAATAGCTTTTGCTCTTTGAAAACTGATGGAAATAGGCTCATATAATGTTTAAAGGTCGTACATAGGTGAAAAAAACTCATTACCCCTCATCCTAAGGGAAATAAAATAAGAAAACATGACTTTTACATAGTAGCATGGTACGACCTTATCGAGGCTAACCTCTGCTCCATGCTACTTGTTGCGAAGATTATCCTCTATGACATAGCGTTATCATAGAGGCACACTATTTTCGTGCCACATCAAAATCATGGAGGCTAACCTCTAAGGCCTGCCAAAAATATGGAGGCTCACTGCCTCAGAATTCCAAAATAACCCTGACCTCTTCTGAAAATTACAAATCACACCCAAATTAACCTTTAGCATCCCTAAGAACATCTCAGGTCAAAAATTTATATTTCTAACATGGGAAGGTAAAAAATAAAATGGATAAAATTTTAAGGGTGTTAGATTACCCACCTTAGGATCATTCTTCCCTGAATGATGACCTAAGATACTTATAGCATGAGAAATAACAAGAATACACAAGAATCAAATGACGAAATTGGAAAGTCACAAGAGGAAAAAAAAATGTCATACCTTAAGAACTATTATTCGGAATGGGGAACAAGAGCGAATACTTAGACTCCATGTCCTATTCGTCTTCCCAATTAGCTTCCCCAAACCTTTGGTTCATCAATATAACCTTCATCGTAGCCATATTGTTAGTCCTCAAATGATGGACTTGCCTGTCCAAGATCTCAACTGGGACTTCCTCATAAGGCAAGGAGTGTGAGATACCCACATTTTCCAAAGGAATAATCAAGGAAGGATCGCTTACACACTACATCAACATTAAAATATGGAAGACCAGATGAATGGAACCCATATTAGAAGGCAAATCCAATTCATAAGACACACTACCTAGACTCTTCAAAACCAAATATGGACCCACATAACGGGGGATGATCTTTCCCCTCTTCCCTTCATGGGAGACACCTTCAAGAACACCCAATCATTAATATCGCACTTCAACCCTCTTTGCCTCAATCCTCATTGGACTTTTGGGAAATTTGGGCAATCTTAAGCCTATCCCAAATCACATTTACCTTCTCCATAGCTTGATGAACCAAGTAAGGGCCAAACAATCCAGCCTCACAAACTTTGAACCACCCAATAGGAGATCTACACCTCCTACCATACAAAAACTCAAATGGAGCCATGCTAATACTAAAGTGATAGTTGTTGTTATAAACAAATTCGATGAGAGGAAAATGATCAACCCAACTACCACCAAAGTCAATCACACAAGCCCAAAGCATATCTTCCCATATTTGAGTGGTCCTGTCCGTTTATCCATCTATCTGAGATGGAAAGTAGTACTAGGGTTTACCTTAGTGCCCAAACATCTCTGAAACGAATGCTAAAAATATGTTGAGAACTTAGTATCATGATCAGAAATGATAGAAACTCGAGCACCATGAATTTTTACGATCTCCTAAATGAAAAGTGTAGCGTAATCATCAGCCAAATAATTAGTCCTCACAAGCAAGAAAAGAGCGGGCTTAGTAATCCTATCCATAATGACGCAAATCGAATCAAAATGACTGTAAGACTGCAAAAGACTAGTAACAAAATCCATATTAATCATTTCTCATTTCCACATGGGTAACTCAGTTTCTTGGGATAGCCCATCGGGCCTCAAGTGCTCCACCTTTACTTGTTTACAAACCATGCACTTAGCTATAGAATTGGGCATATCTTACTTCATATTACCCCACCAATAAATCTCTTTCAAGTTATGAAACATCTTCATCCACCAGGATGAACTGTATACCATAACTCATGAGCTTCAGCCATAATTCTTCCTCGCAACCCATCCACATCGGGAACACACAACCTCCCTCGGTACCTCAATATACCATCACTATTAACCTTGAAATCCATAACTTTTTGTTGGACCACATCATCCTTGATCTACAACAAGACAAGATCCAAAACCTATTTCTATTTTACCTCAGAACCAAAAGAGGACTTCACCACCTCTTGAACAAACACACCTCCATCTTTGGAATCCAAAAAATAAACTCCAAGGTTAACCAAATGATGAATATCCTTCACTAATCCACGTTTCTCTTCATCCACATTAGATAGACTCCCCATAGATGACATGCTAAGAGCATCAGCAACCACATTAGTCTTACCTGGATGATAATAGAAACTCGTGTCATAGTGTTTGCGCAACTCAAGCTATGTGTTTGAGCAACTCAAGCTATCTCCTTTGCCTTAGATTCAACTCCTTCTAAGTGAACACATACTGCAGGCTCTTATGATCAACATAAATGTCTACATGAACCCTATATAAGTAATGT
Source organism: Capsicum annuum (assembly GCF_002878395.1). Classification (NCBI taxonomy): domain Eukaryota; kingdom Viridiplantae; phylum Streptophyta; class Magnoliopsida; order Solanales; family Solanaceae; genus Capsicum; species Capsicum annuum. The sequence continues at coordinate 68,567,541 of NC_061114.1, forward strand.
TGCCAAATCTTCAATGCGAACACCACATCCAACAGCTCCAAGTCATGAGTCAGATAATTCTTCTCATAAACTTTTAAGTACCTAGAAGCATAGGATACCACCTTACCATGTTTCATTAACACACAAATGATCCCCACAAGGAATGTATCACATAAATTACAGATCCATCAGTACCCTTGGGTAGGGTCAAGACTAGAGCAGAAGTTAATTTATCTTTCAACTACTCATAGCTTTATATAGCCTAATATATATAGGTATATATATATACATATAAATATGAGGTCATCTCAAAACATAACCTATATCATCATGTTCTCATTTTAAGAACTCATTACAACACTATAAGGATTTAAATACTATCATACTCGTGGTTTCTAATCCACATGGCTAGACATGGAAAAATTATTCATAATAGTGCAATCATAAGATAGAAGAGGCTGAAGACATACCTTAAATCCTGATACCGAATCAATGACCAATCTATCATAGGCTAGCCATAATAATAATCATAACAATGATAACAACAATATTAATAACAGCGTGAATAATCGTCTACTCTGTATACCCAAATACCTAGCCAGGCCTATGCATACACCAATCGTCTAAGACACGGAAGGATCAATCAATATACAACAACACAAGACATATCCTTCACCCATATCTATGTAACTATCCTATACCGGCTGATAAATATAGGTGTAAACTGGTGATAGGTGGTGCGCATGTAGGAATGAATGGAAAGTATACCATCAATATCATAACTCATCATAATTGTCCTCATCAGGACCATCATTATCATAATCAACCTCTGGCCTCCCCAGGTATCAATATCATCTCAATAGTATCCTTCGGACTTGAACCAGGTATCAATATCCTCTGGCATTATTAGGTACCAATATCATCTCAATAGTATCCTCCAGACTCGAACCAGGTATCAATATCATCATAATATCCTCCGGCCTTGTTGGTATCAATATCATCTCAATAGTATCCTCCAGACTCAAACTGGGTATCAATATTATCATAATATCCTCTACCCTTGTCAGTTATCAATTTGTCATCACAATATCCTTTTGCCTTGCCGAGTATCAATATATCATCCTAACTATCAGCACATAAATATAAGCATATAATAGGTGCACAGACGCAAGCTGATATACTCATAATCGTAAAGATATCTATCTTGTCATTACAGCACAACTATTCATTATTAGTTAACCAACATTTATTATAATAGAATCAATAGTTCACTAGTCATCACATAACCTCTAATTATTTAGCCTAAACATTATCCTTACTCAAGGGATAGCAACTAACCACTATTTATTAAATATCCAACATCTAACATCTAGTCAAGGTTTATCACTAGACCAAACCGCCATTTATCCACCATGCATTATTATCAACTAATTGTACTATATTCGTTAATTATTAATAGTCCACAATTTACCATTTATCATCTAACCATTATTTATTAACTAACATCGTTCATTAACTAACAATTGCTTACCAACTAATCCTTGTTTATCAACTATTCAACATCATTATTATCCATGTATCAATCATCACTAGTAACAATATATCAACTAAGCAAGGTTCATTAACTAGTACTTTAGATTTCTAGCCATCAAGTACTATAGCCAACTAAAAGACAGCTAGCTACCACTTAGCTTAACCCTTAATTTGGAAGAACAGTCATAAGATCGTATTTTAACTAGAATGATATCAATTACTGATATAATAATCTTGAATGTACCAAATCTATGCATACCATTATCGGTATTCAATTAGTGGAATAATAAGCATCATACTGCATCTTCCTTCATCCCATACCGGAGAGATGTAATCACATCACTTATAATGACAAACACTTCTCGGATATTCAATAAATATCGTAACACGGACCTTGGCCCATTAATTTATCTAAAATAATCTAAACATCATAATCACGACCTTAAGCCCATATTTATATTCGAAACTCATATCAATAATCATATTTACAATCCATAGCATATCTCTAAGCAACTCACATATAAGAGGCATCTCACATATAGGAGGCATACTATCAATAAGCATATAATCAATTCTAGGATATCATATATCAATAGGTCATGCATCATGACTACGAGGAATATCACTTTTTTAGGCCAATTTCTATATATCCAAGAGGAAAATCGCCTTTATAGGTCCAACAATCATGACTAAAGAAAATATCAACTCTATAGGGCAATCATCAAGTCTAAGAAGAAAGAGCATCTCTATGGGCCACATAATGTATCTAGGAGAAATATCATCACTAAATGTCAATACCACTTCCACAAGACGTATCATAACCATAACTCAAAAGCCACAATCCGGGAACATCAATAAAAGTTACCAAGTTAATAAGTAACCCTATACTAAGGTTTACTACCCTCATTTATGTCTAACAACCACAACCAAGTCCACCAGGTTTAATGCAAGTTTAGGCCTAAGTGGGCCGAATAATCCCACTTCTAATCCTCAAATCCCATATTTAGGCAAACTATGCCCCAAACTAGTCTAATTATCTAGTCCAACTTCTAAATGTCAATTAAGCCACATTCAAGCCTAAGATAGCAACTTCGACTAGAAACAAGGGTACTCTAGTCAACTCTACCTAACTTATGATTTGAAGACTACCACACTAGCCCAATAAGGCTAAATATACAATCATCCTTCAAAATCTAAAATAATATTCCCAATATAGCATTATATCATATCCCTGCTATAACTAATCTAAACTATAGAGAAAAGGCAATAAGATACATCTAATCTCCAAACATCAACTATCAAGGTTAAGACATCCTACGCATAATAAAGCCTAACATCCATATTCACACGCAACACATATCACACGTCATCTATGAAGAAAAGTAGATCAAAGCCTACCTCAAATCCAAACTGCAAAATCCTAAATCATGCACCATATGCGTAAATTTTTTTCAAAATCCCCAAAGTGACATTACACTAACAAAACCATAATCTACTCATCAATACGAGTCTAACGATACCCATATTGCACTATTGTGCTTCGGGTCCAAAAACAACACCAAAACCCCAAGTGGGTCCCACATACGAAAAATGAGTTTCTGAGGCCAACCTAATGTTCACACATGAACAAGGAATCATAACCCTCAAGAAATAGGTGAAAATTAAGCATACTTTGGGCTAAACTTAAGTCCTAAGCTAAATTGGGGTTTGGATCCAAACTAGGAAATTTAAGCATGAATTCAAGGAATTTTTACCTTAAATTTGAATATAATCATTATAAAAGATGATAATTAGGCTCCCAAGTCACCCCCCACCCGCCCCCCATGACTAATTTTTAGTTATTACACTCATTTTGGGGTTTCTAGGCTAAATAGTGAAGGGGAAATGCCCCAAATAAGTCTTGGGACCTTTATATAGCCCCTATAGTTTTTAGGTGCTGTTGTCGTGATCACACAGGCCGTGATCGCGCTCCCGCGGTCACACATTATTGGCCGCGATCGCTGTTGAACTAGATGACAGTAAACTGAAAATAAGTTTTTAACCCTCTAAACTCATCCGAAATCCAAATAAAATGATCCAATAGTGAATTTTGAGTGTAAAGCATATTTCAAATCAATTGGAATCATCAAAACTTTCAAAGGAGATCGTTTAGGCAAAAAATTTGGCCCACTCCTAAATTTTCATCATTTTTCATAAAATTCACTCAATAGCCCAAAATAAGTTTGGGAGCCTTGGGACCTGAACCAAGGGAATCCATAGCCTAAATTCGATGTTACGAAAATGATGGCAAAGTCAGATTTTCCATCCGAGGCTGTTTCGACCAAATGTGGGTCCCACACCTATTCTTTTCAATTTTCAACTTTCTGACCAATAGGTCAAAATGAGCTCGGGTGCATTAGGACCCGATCCAAAGGACTACCTAGACTAAAACCAATATTCTGGATCTACTAGAGAAGTTGGAATTTGCATCTGAGATTGTTTCACTGAATTTTTTGTCTGGTGGCTGTTTGGAACCACCAAAGACTTCAAAACAGGGAATTGGATCTAAATCAGATGAACTGCCTAGTAATTAAATTGTCGATCCTAGAAAGTGATAAATAAATTAGGGAAGCTATAGAGAAGCTCAAAGGGTGAAGATAAGCATAAATATGGAAAATGACATGAAGGGTCATTACAATATCCACTACGAAAAGGACTTTCATCCCCGAAAGTCAATGGACTAAAAAACTCTCAAAAGCTTGAAAGGATGAGATACTAGGCCCGCATGCTCTAAGCATGACTTCCTAGATAACCTCAGCAGAGAGAAATCACTTGCAAGGGATTTTGCCACAGGTATCCCTTTTTCAACCAGCACTCTCATACTACTTCCAAAATACCCAACTCAACTCACCTGCCAACTATCCTCCAACTGAAATGAAAAGGTTGAAGCATGCACATCTTCAAGAACACCCAATCACCAATATGGAAGACACCTTACCCTTCTTCCCTTCATGAGAGACACCATTAATAAAACCCAATAACCAATATTAAATTTCAACTCTCTTTTCCTCAATCCTCATAGGACTTTTGGCATATTTGGGCAGTCTTAAACCTATCCCGAATTACCTTTACCTTCTCCATAGCTTGATAAACCAAGTAAAGGACAACCAATCCAGCCTCACAAACTTCAAACCACCCAATAGGAGATCTACACCTTCTACCATAAAAAAACCTTAAATAGAGCCATGTTAATACTAGAGTGATAGTTTTTGTTATAAGCAAATTCGATGAGAGGCAAATAATCTACCCAACTACCACCAAAGTTAATCACACAAGCTCAAAGCATATCTTTCCATGTTTTAGTGGTCATATCCACTTGTCCATTTGTCTGTGAATGGAAAGTGGTACTAGGGTTTTCCTTAGTGCCCAAACCTCTCTAAAACGAATGCTAAAAATATGTTGAGAACTTCGTATCACAATCAGAAATGATAGAAACTGGAGCACCATGCAATTTTACGATCTCCTAACTAAAAAGCTTAGAATAACCATCAGCCAAATAATTAGTCCTCACAGGCAAGAAAAGAGAGAAAATAGTCATCTTATCCGCAATGACCTAAATTGAATCAAACTGACTATGAGACTGTAAAAGACTGGTAACAAAATCCATATTAATCATTTCTCATTTCAACACGGGCAACTCAGTCTCTTGGGATAGCCCATCAGGCCTTAAGTGCTCCACCTTCACTTGTTTAAACACTATGTACTTAGCTATAAAATTGGGCATATCTTACTTCATATCACCCCACTAATAAATTTCTTTCAAGTCATGATACATCTTTGTCAAACCAGGATGAACCATATACCACAACTTATGAGCTTCATCCATAATTCTTCCTCGCAACCTATCCACATCGAGAACACACAACCTCTTTTGGTACCTCAAGATACCATCACCATCAACCTTGACAGCCATAACTTTTAGTTGGCCTACATCATCCTTGATCTACAACAAGACAAGATCCAAAATGTATTTCTCTTTTACTTCAGAACCAAGAGAGAACTTCACCGCCTTTTGAACAAATACGTCTCCATCTTTTGAATCCAAAAAATGAACTCCAAGATTAACCAAACGATGAATATCCTTTACTAATCCGCGCTTCTCTTCATCCACATGAGATAGACTCCCCATAGATGACATGCTAAGAGCATCGGGAACCACGTTAGTTTTACCTGGATGATAATGGAGACTCATGTCGTAGTCCTTGAGCATATTAAAAAATCACCTTTGCCTTAGATTCAACTCCTTCTGAGTGAATACATACTACAGGCTCTTATGATCAACTTAAATGTCTATATGAACCCCATATAAGTAATGTTGCCAAATCTTCAATGCGAACACCACAGCCAACAGCTCCAAGTCATGAGTCGGATAATTCGTCTCATGAACTTTTGACTACCTAGAAGCATAGCCACCAACTTACCATGTTTTATTAACACATAAATGATTCCCATAAGGGATGCATTATATAAACCACTAATCCATAAGTACCCTCGGGCAGGGTCAAAACTAGAGCAGAAGTTAATTTATCTTTCAACTACTCAAAGCTACCCTCGCAAGCATCGAAACACAGGAAGTTCACCTTCTTTTGAGTTAACTTTGCCAATGGAGCAGTAATTGAAGAGAAGTTCTTCACAAACCTCCTACAATACTCGGCCAAAACCAAGAAGCTCCAAATATCAATTGGAGTCATGGATCTAGGCCACTTTTTTACCACCTCAACCTTCTGTATATCCATCATGATCCCTTCACTAGAAACAACATTACCTGGAAAAGTCAATGTATTCAAATAGAACTCATACTTAGAAAACTTTGTATACAATCGTTGATCCTTAAGGGTCTGCCATACTAAACGAATGGGATTGGCATGATCTGCCTCACTCTTAGAATATGCCAGAATATCATCTATAAACAGAATGATGAATAAATGCAAATATTAAAAGAATACCTAGTACTTAAGATCCATAAATGTCATCGAGCCATTGGTAAACCCAAAAGACATAACCAAGAACTCAAACTATCCATACCGGGTATGGAAAGAATCTTAGGGATATCCACCTCTCTAATTTTCTACGGATGCTAACCCAATCAAAGATCAATCTTAGAAAAGAACTTATCACTCTAAAGCTGGTCGAATAAATCATCAATTCTAGAAGAGGGTACTTATTTTTCATAGTCACCTTATTTAACTGGCGGTAATTTATACAAAATCGAAGGGAACCATTCTTTTTACACATGAAAAAAAATAAGAGCACCCCATAGATAAACACAGGGGCGGATAAAACCCTTATTAAGAAGATCTTTCAATTGCTCCTAAAGCTCTTTCAACTAGGGATAGAGATAGGATGAGTGTCTAGGAGAAGATCGATCCCTATAACAATTTCATAACGGGGGGGGGGGGGGGGGGACACCAGGAAGATGATCAAGGATGATCAAGGAAGACCTCACAAAATTTTTTAACCATGTGACTTGATTGTAACGACAGACCCTCCGAGTTAGAATCTTTAATTCAAACCAAATGATAAAGACAACCCTTAGAAATTAACTTTCACACTCTAAGATAAGATATGAACCTTCCCTTAGTAACTTGGGAACTTCCATCCCACTCAATAACTGGCTTATTAGGGAACTTGAAAATGACTTATGGGTCCGATAATATAAAGTGGCATAGCATGAATAGATCCAATCCACCCATAATATAACATCAAAATCAACCATATCCAACTCTATCAAGTTATCACGACCCAGTTTCCTCAGGTCATGCTGGTGCCTACCATAATCCACCAGTAGGCAAGCCACCTCGTAGTCCAGAACGGCTAGTAATGGACTACTCAATTATATAAGGAAAAAAAGCAAAATATATCAAATAAAGATTAATACATAGAAGAATACTAAAACCTTGTGGTATTAGTACAAGAGCGTCTAATATATAAAAGAGTACAAAAGTAAATTATCAAGAGAAATACATTGATACAACTTATTTCCTAGTACAACTTAGAGATTAGTCTGATACATAAGAGAGAGATAAGTACACTCTAATTATTAGGAGCTCACTCTAAGTTTCTAAACCAGGCCTGCTCCGCACACGATGCCCACATCAATGGTGATAACTCATACTATGATCTGTAGGCTGTAGAAATATAGTATGAGTAATAAATGAATGGTACTCAATAGGCTACTGCCAACTAAGCTCCAAAGATAAAGAAGATATATACAGCATATAAACAGAATAAAAACTACACCCAAGAGTCAAGAAATCATATGACAAGTCGATGAGATAATAAGGAACAACTATCCCGTTCATGTCCAAGAGTCTAACATAATAAAACTAAGCAAGTATCACGATAAACTAGCTTATTCCAGCTACATACAATATACTTCAATGTTATACCGTATATCCCATGTTAATATATGAATAAAGAGCGAAATAAAAATATATAGTAATATACAAGGCAAAGAAACGGCTATACAATATAAACAATGAAGGAAGGGATATACGATAGTATCATAGCTTTATATAGCTAGATATATATAGGTATATATATACATATAAATATAAGGTCCTCTCAAATCATAACCTAATCATCATGTTCTCATTGTAAGACCTCATTACAACACTATAAGAATTTAAATACTATCATACTCATGGTTTCTAATCCACATGGATAGACATGAAATAATCCTACATAGTAGTGCAACCATAAGTTAGGAGAGGCTGAGAATATACCTCAAATCCCGATACCAGATCAATGACCAATCTGTCATAAGCTATACATAATAATAATCATAACAATGATAACAATAATATCAATAACAACGTTAATAACAGGCTACTCCGTATAACCAAATACCAATCCAAGCCAATGCGTACCCCAATCATCCCAGGCTTGGAAGGTTCAATCAACATGCAACAACACAAGACAAACCCTTCACCCATATCTATGCAACTATTCTATATCGGCTGATAAATATAGGTGCAAACTATTGATAGGCGATGCCCATGAAAGAATGAATGAAAATTACCATTAATATCACAACTCATCATAATTGTCTTCATCAGGACCATCATCATTGTAATCAACCTCCAGCCTAACTGGGTACCAATATCATCTCAATAGTATCCTTCGGACTTGAATCCAATATCAATATCCTCTGGTATTGTTCAGTTTCAATATCATCTCAATAGTATCCTTGAGACTCGAACCAGGTATCAATATCATCATAATATCCTCGGGCCTTGTCAAGTATTAATATCATCTCAATAGCATACTTTGGACTTAAATCGAGTATCAATATTATCATAATATCCTCTGGCCTTACCGGGTATCAATATATCATTACAATATTCTCTGGCCTTGCCGAGTATCAATATATCATCATAACTATCAACACATAAATATAAGCATATAATAGGTGCACAGACGCAAGCTGATATACTCACAACCATAAAGATATCTATCTTGTCAGTACATCACAACTACTCAATATTAGTTAACCAACACTTATTATAATAGAATCAATAGTTCACTAGTCATCACATAACCTCTAGTTATTTAGCCTAAACATTGTCTTTACTCAAGGGATAGTAACTAACCACTATTTATTAAATAGCCAACATCTAACATCTAGTCAAGGTTCATTACTAAACCAAACCGCCGTTTATCCACCATTCATTATTATCAACTAATCGTACTATATTCGTTGATTATTAATAGTCCACAATTTACCATTTATCATCTAACCATTTTTTATTAACTAACATCATTCATTAACTAACAATCGCTTACGAACTAATCCTCATTTATCAACTATTCAACATCATTAATTTCTACATATCAATCATCGCTATTTACCATATCTCAACTAAGCAAGGTTCATTACCTAGTACATTATATTTCTATCCATCAAGTACTATAGCCAACTAAAAGACATCTGGCTACCACTTAGCTTAACCCTTAATTAGGAAGAACAGTCATAAGATTGTATTTCAACTAGAATCACATCAATTACTGATATAATAATCATGAATGTACCAAATCTATGTACGGCATCACCAGTATTCAATTAGTGGAATAATAAGTATCATACTGCATTTTCCTTCATCCCATACCAGAGAGATGTGATACAAACATATACATATTCATATTTATTAACTATAATCACATCACTTACAATGACAAACACTTCTCGGATATTCAATCAATATTGTAACACGACCATTGGCCCATTAATTTATCCAGAATAATCTCAACATCATTATCTCGGCCTTAGGCCCATATTCATATTTGAAACTCATATCAATAATCATATTTATAATCCATATCATATCTCTAATCAACTCATATATAAAAAACATCTCCCATATAGTAGGCAAAATAGCAATAAGCATGTAATCAGTTCTAGGATATCATATATCAATAGGCCATGCATCATGACTACGAGGAATATCACTTCTTTAAGCCAATTTATATATATCTAAGAGAAAAATCATCTCTATAGGTCCAATAATTATGACTAAAGAAAATATCAACTCTATAGGTCAATCATCAAGTCTAAGAGGAAATAGTATCTCTATGGGCCACATAACGTATCTAAGAGGAATATCATCACTAAATGCCAATACCATTTCCACAAGAAGTATCATAACCATAACTCAAAAGCCACAATCTGGGAACATCAATAAAAGTTACCAAATCAATAAGTAACCTTATACTAAGGTTTACTAGCCTCATATATGTCTAAGAACCGCAACCAAGTCCATAAGGCTTAACGCAAGTTTAGGCCTAAGTGGGCCGAATAATCCCACTTCTAATACTCAAATCCCATATTTAGGCAAACTATGGCCCAAACTAGTCTAATTATCTAGTCTAACTTATAGATGTCAAATAAGCCACATTTAATCCTAAGATAGCAACTTTGACTTAAAATAAGGGTACTCTAGTCAACTCTACCTAACTTATGAATTCAATAATACCACACTAGCCCAACAAGGCTAACTATACAATCACGCTTCAAAAGCTAAAATAATATTCCAAACATAGCATTATATCATAACCATGCTACAACTAATCTTAACTTAACAGGAAAGGCAGTAAGATACATCTAATCTCCAAACATCAACAATCAAGGTTAAGTCACCTACACATAATCAAGCCTAACATCCATATTTACATATGGGGGAAAATATCAATATATATCTACTCCATCCACTACTAAAAGAAAAAAACCACGGAGTAGTAACATAATTATGAATTCAACAATATGGCACATAAAGACCGATGTAAATTCATCAAGGTATACAATCATCAATGGGTATGAAAACCACAATACACATAATAAGAGATAGATTCGAGAAATAAAAGCACACCAATCATGGTAACATCCACAGTCACATGCCTGACAAGCATAGAGAAAATAAATTTGAATGGGTCTAAATTGGATCGACCGACTAAATCATCAACTAAGGCACCAACCACCTCTAACTAAAAATATCACAATATCATGAGCTGATCTAAATAAGCTAAATGAATGGAATCTCATGTCAGGGACACACCCTAGATTAGTAGTTAGTCTCTCATCAGCCATAGTAATTCCTAAAGCATTAATATGGAGAGAACACAAACTGAGCTCCAAAGATAAATCAAATATATACAGCATATAAATAGAATAGAAACTACACCCAAGAGTCCAAAAATCATATGACAAGTTAATGAGATAATAAGGAACAACTATCCTATTCATGTCCAAGAGTCTAACACAATAAAACTAAGTAAGTATCAGGGTAGACTATTTATTCTAGCTACATTCAATATACACCAAGGCTATACCATATATCCTATGTCAATATATGAATAAAGAGCGAAAGAAACATATGTAGTAATATACAAGGTAAAGAAACAACTATACAATATGAACAATGGAGGAAGTGATATACGATAGTATCATATCTTTATATAGATAGATATATATAGGTATATATATACATATAAACATGAGGTCATCTCAAATCATAAACTATATTATAATGTTCTCATTTTAAGACCTCATTACAATACTATAAGGATTTAAATACTATCATACTTATGGTTTCTAATCTACATGGCTAGACATGAAATAATCATGCGTAATAATATAATCATAAGATAAAAGAGGCTGAAGACATATGTAAAATTCCGATACCAGATCAATGACCAATCAGTCATAAGCTAGCCATAATAATAATTATAATAATTATAACAATAATATCAATAACATCGTGAACAATCCGTTACTCTGTACAACTAAATACCTAGCTGAGCCTATGCGTACCCTTACTATCTCGGGCTTGAAAGGTTCAATCAACATGCTACAACACCAGATATATCTTTTACCAATATCTATGCAATCGTCCTATACCGACTGATGAATATAGGTGCAAACTCGTGATAGATGTTGTGCATGTAAGAATGAATGCAAAGTATACCATAAATATCACAACTCATCATAACTATCCTCATCTGGACCATCATCATCGTAATCAATTTCTAGCCTTGCTGGATATTAATATTTTCTTTATAGTATCCTCCGGACTCAAACCAGGTATCAATATCATCACAATATCCTCTGGCATTGCCATATATCAATATCATCTCAATAGTATCCTCCAAACTAGAACCGGGTACAAATACCATCATAATATCTTTCGGCCTTGTCGGGAATCAATATCATCTCAATGGTATCCTCCAGACTCGAATCGAGTATCAATATTATCATAATATACTCCGGCCTTGTCAGGTATCAATATGCCATCACAAATCCTCTGGCCTTGTCGAGTATTAATATATCATCATAACTATCAACACATAAATATAAGCATATAATAGGTGCACAGACGCAAGCCGATATACCCACAGTTGTAAAAATATCTACTTATCAATACATCCCAACTACTCATTGTTAGTTAACCAACATTACTATAATAGAATCAATAGTTCACTAGTCATCACATAACCTCTAGTATTTAGCCTAAACATTGTCCTTACTCAAGGGATAGCAACTAACCACTATTTATTAAATAGCCAACATCTAACATCTAGTCAAGGTTCATCACTAGACCAAACCGCCATTTATCCACCATTCATTATTATCAACTAATCATACTATATTCATTAATTATTAATAGTCCACAATTTACCATTTATCATCTAACCATTTTTTATTAACAAACATCGTTCATTAACTAACAATCTCTTACGAACTAATCTTCATTTATCAACTATTAAACATCATTATTATCCACGTATCAATCATCGCTAGTTACCATAGCTCAACTAAGCAAGGTTCATTAACTAGTACATTAGATTTCTATCCATCAAGTATTATAGCCAACTAAAAGACATCTAGCTAATACTTAGCTTAACCCTTAATTAGGAAAAACAGTCATAAGATAGTATTCCAACTAGAATCACATCAATTACTGATATAATAATCATGAATGTACCAAATCTATGCATGCCATCACCAGTATTCAATCAGTAGAATAATAAGCATCATACCGCATCTTACTTCATCCTCTACCATAGAGTTGTGTAAATAAACAAATACATATTCATATTCATTAACTGTAATCGCATCACTTATAATGACAAATACTTCTCGAATATTCAACCAATGTTGTAACACGGCCCTTGGGCCATTAACTTATCTGGAATACTCTCAATATCCTAATCATGGCCTTAGGCCCATATTCATATTTAGAACTATATCAATAATCATATTTATAATTTATAGCATATCTCTAATCAACTCACATATAGGAGGCATCTCGCATATAGGACGCATAATATCAATAAGCATGTAATCATTTCTAGGATATCTTACATCAATAGGTTATGCATCATGACTATGAGGAATATCACTTTTTTGGCCAGTTTATATATATCTGAGAGTAACATCGTCTCTATAGGTCCAAAAATCATGACTAAAGGAAATATCAACTCTATAGGTCAATCATTAAGTCTAAGAGAAAATAGCATCTCTATAGGCCACATAACGTATCTAGGAGGAATATCATCTCTAAATGCCAATACCACTTCCACAAGAAGTATCATAACCATATCTCAAAAGCCACAATTCGGGAACATTAATAAAAGTTACCAAGTCAATAAGTAACCTTATACTAAGGTTTACTAGCCTTATTTATGTCTAACATCTGCAACCAAGTTCACAATGCTTAACGCAAGTTTAGTCCTAAATGGGTCGAACAATCCCAGTTTTAATCCTCAAATCCCATATTTAGGCAAACTATGCCCCAAACTAGGGTAATGTATCTAGTCCAACTTCTTGATGTCAAATAAGCCATATTCAAGCCTAAGATAGCAGCTTTGACTAGAAACAAGGGTACTCATGTCGACTCTACCTAACTTATGGTTTCAAGACTACCACACTAGCCTAATAAGCCTAAAAATACAATCATGCTTCAATAGCTAAAATCATATTCCAAACAACACATTATTTCATATCCATGCTATAAATAAACTAAACTAAAAAAGAAAGGCAATAAGATACAAAAAGGTTATAGACATGCTATTTTCTGGGTTCAAAACCCTCATCTAATCCCCAAACATCAATAATCAAGGTCAAGTCATCCTATGCATAATCAAGCCTAACATCCATATTCACACGCAACATATATCACATATCATCTATAAAGAAAAATAGACAGAAGCCTACCTCAAAGCCGAACCGCAAAATCCCAAATCATGCACCATATGCTCAACTTTTCTTCAAAATCCCCAAAGTGTCATCATACTAACAAAACTATAATATACTCATCAATACGAGTCAAACGATACCCAATTGCACTATTGTGCTTCAGGTCCAAAAATGACACCAAAACACCAAATGGGTCCCACATATAGAAAATGAGTTTCCAAGGCCAACCCAATGCTCATACATGAATAAGGAATCATAACCCTCAAGAAATAGGTGAAAATTAAGCATACTTTGGGCTAAAATCAAGCCCTAATCTAAATTGGGGTTTTTGGTACAAACTAGGAAAATTAAGCATGAATTCAAGGAATTTTTACCTTAAATTTGAAGATAATCATGATATAAGATGATAATTAGGCTCTCAAGTCACACCCCCCCCCCATGACCAATTTTGAGTTATTACACTCATTTTAGGGTTCTTAGGTCTAAATAGTGAAGGGGAAATACCCCAAGCACATCTTGGGACCTTTATATAGTCCCTACAAGTTCTCAGGTGCCGCTGTCACACTCACAGGGGCCGCGATCACACTCCCGCGATCGCATACTTTTGGCCACGATCGCGGTTGCACCAGATGACAGCAAACTGAAAAATAACTTTTTGACCCTCCGAACTCATCCAAAATCCAAAGAACATGATACAATAGTGAATTTTGAGTGTAAACCATATTTAAAATCCATTGGAATCATCAAAAATTTCAAAGGAGATCATTTAGGCAAGAAGTGTGGCCTACTATATCTCAATTTTCATCATTTTTAATAAAATTTACTCAATAGCCCAAAATAAGTTTGGGAGCCTTGATACCTGAACCAAGGGACTTCACAGCCTAAATTCTAAATTTTGGATGTGATGGAGAAGTTGGATTTTCCATCTAAGGCTATTTCGACCAAATGTGGATCCCATAGCCATTCTTTCTGATTTTTAACTTTTTGACCAATAGGTTGAAATGAGCTCGGGTGTATTAGGACCCGAACCAAAGGTCTATCTAGACTAAAATCAATATTCTAGAGATGCTGGAGTAGTTAGAATTTACATCCAAGATTGTTTCACTGATTTTTTTGCCCGGTGGTGGTTTGGAACTAGTGAAGACTTCAAAATAGGGAATTGGCTCTAACAATCAAATGAACTATCCGATAACCAAATCGTCAATCCCATTAAGTCATAAATGACTTGGGGCATATATAGAGAAGCTCAAATAATAAAGATAAGCATAAATATGGAAAATGACTTGAAGTGTCATCATATAAATCTACCAAAGACTCCCTATAATGGACAAATACCACAAAACCCCTATAGACTCCTAGCCACAATAGAATGACCCACCGAGGTAGACAAAGAGAACGGGTCTGAAATGCACTCAAGATAGAAACTAAAAATCCACATATATGGTTACATAAGAAAGAGTAGACCCTGGATCAAGTAAACTATACACATCATGGGAAAATAGTTGTAACATACCAATGACAATATTAGGGGATGTCATAGATTCCTAGCATGTGGCAAGGGCATAAAAAGATTCTGGCAAGTGCCAGTACTAGAACTGGCACTTTTAGGTGTTAGAGCTGATAAATAGCAACTAGGACCTTATTAGCCCTAGAAGCAACTCTACCCACAGGACAATTTCTCTGAATGTTCCCAAGTTAACCACAATTAAAACACTAATTTTTCCCCTTATCAGAGAAACTATGATACAACTAACCATAAAATTGACATGGAGGATAGGATGGAGCTGACTAGGACCTACTGACCTGATATTGGGAACCTTTTTCCCTAGGACCATCACAACTATGAACATAATGATTATCGAACGGCTTTGGATAAGGAGAGCTAGCCATCGATAAGAACCCAAACTGCCTCACTTCATCTTAGACTATTTTTCCACCATCTCTACCACCCTATTGCTGACCCTACGTTAGTCTAACTATCATAACTTCTTACCCTACCTCTCCCTTATCTCTAATTGCTTCTTTTTTCCTTTTTAACTTATTGCATATATATTGCAGGTCTAGAGATGTCTATATACTTATTCAATAAGGAAACCTTGCTCTCTAAAATAAAATCATGAGAAAACCCAGAAGCAAAATATCTCATTCTATCCCTCATACTAGACACTAACTATGGATCATAATGGGACAGCTGATGAAATTTTAAGGCATGCTCTTTCATAGTAATTTTGCCTTGCTTCAAATTTATGAACTCCTTAACTTTCACCTCCCTTAACTGATGAGGAAAGAAGTAATCTAGAAAGGCATTAGAAAAGTCATCTCGTAATGCCACCTCCACATCATCACCTCTAGAATGATCCCGCTCTTCATATCACTAATACGCTACATCCTTCAACTGATAAGCAGTGACCTCCAACCCTCAATATCAGTAGCATATATCACCCAAAAGATCTTCTCTATATCATCTATAAAAACTTAAGAATCCTCCTCAACCTTAGTGCCAGTGAAAACTAAAGGATTTAACCTCATAAACTGGCCAACTCTAGTTGCCTCAGAAAAACTCATAACTGCACCAGCAGGTTCCAACTGAAGTGATTGAGATGTTACCAGTTGGCTTAATAGATGAATAAAATAGCAGAACTCAGCATTAGTAATACCATCGAGAGGTGACTAGGTAGGAGTATCACCAGTGAGAGAAGGGTCTATGGAGATCAGTAGAACTCCATGAGGGCAATCAGAAGCAGTGGCCCTAGATCAGGTCTTTTCCCCATAAGTAGAATGATTTTCGTCCATATTTCTATATCTTTTTTATGATGATTTGCTGAAAACAAGGGACTAGGTCCGTAGGTCTTTATGAATTTAGTACAACTATCACTGTCCTGTGAAGTTTTGTTTTCTGGTGTAACAAACTGTGTAGGTGAGCTTGTACCTATCAGGACACTTGGACTAATCATATTTCTACCCTAATCACTAGTCCATTATAAAAGAAAAATAATTATTCTCAATTGACTGGTTTTTTTAATCTAATTATTTAAGAAATAAATTGGCAAAAACTCAAATATTGCTCAGGTCCCAAACCTTTGTGTGCTGAGAGAGTATATGCTCTTGAGTCGAGTCTTCAATTGTAATAGAATTATTCATGTTATAAGATTAATATTTTTTACTTGTTCTTCTTGTGAGTGCTTAGGTAGAGTTACCTTAGTTTAATATTGGTTAGAGTTAATCAATATCAAAGTGAGTTCTTGGCAGAGTTGTCAAGGTAGGCTTGTAGTAGAGTTATTACAGGCAAGTTGATCCTAGAGGTAGGTTCAAATCAAGTTTGTAAACAAGAGGTTGATTATAGTGGATTGTGAAGTGTTTGTAAGGCAAGTTGTGGTTTTTTTCTCCCTTGAGAAAGGAGGTTTATATGTTAAATCTTTGTGTTCTTTAAATTCCTCCAAAGTTTTAGTTTCCCTACTACTTTACTGTGCTATTTCTTGTGATTGACTTTAAGGGGCCTGGTCCTACATAGTGTGGTGCAACCCTTCATGTTTTATCAATTGGTATCATACAAAGTCATTCTAAAAGGTTTATACCTAGAGTGATTTATTGATCATGGTTGCTCCACCTAATTTGAAAGAAGGAAATCTAACACTAGACCACCCCGATTTAATGGATAGTACTATGGATAGTGGAAAACCAAGATGTTTGGTTTTATTATGGTTGAGGACAGCGAGTTGATAGGTATAATACTTGATGGTACTCATGTTCCTATTATAGAGTTCAAATAAGAAAACATAATATGAATGGTTGTCAAAAATAGGAGAGAATTTGATGATAAAGATCAAAAGAAAATTAAGAAGAATTACAAGGAAAAGAAATTATTTATCTGTGGGTAGGACTTGATGAATATAATAGGATTTCTGCTTGTGAAAATTCTAAAGAAATTTGATATTTCCTGAAGACAGCTCATGAGGTAAAAACTAATGTGAAAGATTCTAAAGTTGAAATGTCGACTAGTTAGTATGAGACCTTCACCATGAAAGAATGTGAGACAATTCAAGAAATACATAAAAGATTCACTTCTATCACATATGAGCTATACTGCTTAGGAGAAGTGATTCCTTTGTATAAGCAAGTGAGAAAAAATTTTGGTATTCTTCCTAAGTCCTGGGAAAGAAAAGTAGATGCTATTACTAAGGAAAGAAACCTAAAGACTCTCACTATGGATGAAATCATTGATAATCTAAAAACTCATGAGCTCAAGAATTAGTAAAGACAAAAGAAGAAGGAAGCAAAAAGAGAAAAATATCTGGCACTAAAGTCTTTAAAATCTTATTCAAGTGAAGAAGACACTAATGTTGCCTATTTGGCAAAAAGAACTATTAAATCTATGAAGAAAAATGGTTAGTTGTAAAGAAGAGAAAGTAGCAGCAAAAAAGGTGGAAACGTTGAAGTTTATCACAAATATGGAAGTCCTTGGCATTTCATTAAGGACTGTCCAATGCACATAATATATTATCAGGAATATCTTAAGACTAGAGGTGACAAAGGAAAGAATAAGGACCAGGTCCCTATAAAATCAAGAAGAAAGGTTGCAGGTGATTATGCAGTGAGACAGTCTCTAGAAGTATAGGGAAATTCCTCCAGTGAATCTGATAAAGTTGAGAAGGCTGAAGATGTGTCCATGCTGGCTTTGGAAGAGTGTGAAGTTACCTATGATTCCTTGTTTTCTCTTATGTCAAAAACTGAAGATGAAGAATAAAATGAGGTGACTCTCTCTAATATTAAGGAAAATTTAGATAACTACTCTATTAGAAAGATAAAGAAGATAGCAAATATGTTAATTGATTCTGTGTGTGAACTGACTACTGAGAAAATGCTTTAGAAGATAAAGTAGTGAATAAGGAGCTTGAATTAATTACCTTAACTCTCTAGATATCTGAAACAAAAGACAAGTTTGCTAAGTTGAAATTTAATAATCTGACTTTATTGAGTCAACTAGAGAAAGTAAATGATTCTAATGATAAAGGGAAGAAAAAAGTTTCAAAAGCCTCAGATTGAGCTTGAAGATCAATTAAGGGATTCTCAAAAGCACCTTATGAATGCCCTCTATAAGAATAAAGAGTTAGAAAGGGACCTGGTCCGTCTAAGGGATGAACTTAACAAATTACTAAAATGTACCCCATCCTCACAAATCCTTTATAATCTAACTGGTCAAAGTGTCAATAATGGTAAAGGTCTTGGATATCAATATAATACCCAATCACTTGGGTCTTATGGGAATGTTGTTCATGTTTTTACAAATATGGTCCACAAACCTCTATGTACTCATTGTGGAAGAGATGGATACCTGAAGAAAATTTTTTAGAATTAGCTTAGGGCTAGAATGAGCAGTGCTAATTACATCCAGCAGGAGAATTATTATCCTAAGGATTTCATGCCTTTGAAAAATGTGAAGGAAAATTCTCTATCTAGATGGGCCAAGAAAGATTTGATCACACTTTTGTCATCCTATTAGGAACTCAAACTCAAGTGGTTCCCAAATTTAACAAATGACTATGTTTCCAGGTAGAATAAAGGGAATACAGTTAGAACTGGTTCATGAATAGTGGATGTTCAAAGCATAATATAGGGAGGAATGACTGCTTTCTTTCTCCTAAGACACTTCACAGTGGAGGTGTCTCTTTTGGAAATAGTAAAAGGGATAATTTATGGAGTGGGAAAGATTAGAAAATCATCTTATCAAGTAATAGAAGATGTGTACTATATGAATGGCCTCAAGTATAGTCTTCTAAGTGTTTATCAATTTTTTGACAAAGGCAATGAGGTCAAATTATCAGCGAGGGATGTACAATGCCAAGCTTGAAATCTGGGAAAGTTATTCTCAAAGCAAAGAAAATTAAAAATATGTATATGGATGATTTGGAGTCTGTGTATAATGAGGAATTAACTTTCTTAAGTGTAAAAGTGAAGATGCTTATTTAGGGCACAGAAGGCTGGGACATGTAAGTTCCTCTTTGTTGAACAAATTGATTTTAAGGGACCTGATTCATGGCATGCCAAATCTGAAATTTCCAGACAACAAGGTTTGTAATGCCTATGTTAAGAGCAAACAAACTAGGTCTTCCTTTAAGCTGAAGAAATAGGTATTTACTTTTAGAGCCTTAGCAATATTGTATATGGATCTATTTAAACCTGGTTAAGTCCAAAGTAGAGGAGGAAAGAAGTATGTGTTTGTAATTATGGATGACTACTAAAGGTCCACCTAGACAATGCTCTTGAGAACAAATAATGAAACTAATGAGGTTCTAGTTACCTTTGCCAAGCATTTTCAAAGGAAGCTGAATTGTGATATTGCTCAATTCAGATCTGATCATGGAGCTGAATTTGAGAACTCCCAAGTTACGGGATCTGTGCTAAAAATAAAAGCATTCTTAACTTCTCTACTCCATGGACTCCTCAGCAAAATGGTGTAGTTAAAAGAAAGAATAGAACCCTCATAGAGATTGCCAAAACCATGCCGATTGATAGTAGGCTTCCATAGAACTTTTAGGCTAAAGCTATAAACACAGTGTGCTATGTGACAAATAGGTGATTAATTAGATCACTCCTGAACAAGACCCCATATGAGCTTATGTTCTATAAAAAGTATAAGTTTGACTACTTTAGACCTTTTTGGTGAAAACGCTTTATTCTAAACAATAGGAACAATGATCTAGGAAAGTTTGACTCCAAAAGCGATGAAGCAGTACCTGTGGGCTATCACTTAACATATAAAACAAATAGAGTTTTCAACAAAATCATTCTGTGTGTTGAAAAAAGTGTGCATGCGGTCTTTGATGAGTCAGGAAAGCTAATAAATCAAGGTGGTAGTAAAGAATCAAAAATTAAAGAACTCGTTCTTGTTCAGCGGGATAATATTGGTCAAGATGATGGTCGTGAGGTAATTGATGTAGATGAGATTGATAAAAGTGATGGTAATCCTGGATCTCAGTCACAGAACCCATCTCTATTTGAATAACAACTAGAAGGATCCAGTCAAACTTCTCAGGGACCTGGACCTAGTGGAACTAATCTTAGAAGGTCAAACTAGAGGTGTCAATCTTCTCATATACTTGAGAATATGAGTACACCTTTGGAATCTAGAGTCCAAAAAAGAGCACAAGCCAGAAATTCCATGGCATTCTCAGTATTCTTATCCCAAATTAAACCTAATAATGTGAAAAAAGCTCTGAAAGATGCTGACTATATCAATGCAATACATAAGGAGCTTCAGTAATTTGAAAGAAGTAAAGTTTGGCACCTGCTCCCCATACCTATTTACAAAATAATTATTGGGACTAAGTGGGTGTACAAAAATAAGCAGGATAAACGAGGAACTATCAATAGAAATAAAGCAATGTTGGTTGTTCAAGGGTATAACAAGGAGGGAGGAATTTATTATGATGAGACATTTTCTCTATAGCAAGGATAGAGGCTATTAGGATTCTTATTGCTTTTCCTACCTATATGGGGTTCAAAATCTTTCAAATGGATGTCAAAAGTGCATTTATAAATGGAAACTTGAAGAAATAAGTCTATGTTAAACAACCTCCAGGTTTTGAAGATGCAGATTTTCCTCATCATGTGCTCATATTGGACAAAGCTCTCTATGGGTTGAATCAAGCTCTTAGGTCTTAGTATGAGAGAATTTTAAAGTTTCTTCTAGAGCATGGCTTTAAAAGAGGGAAAATTAACAAAACTCGCTTTTTAAAGTCCAGACGTAGTAGCTTACTTATTGTTAAGATATATATTGATGACCTACTTCTGAATGCCTGTGTGAAGAGTTTGAAAAGATAATGGGGAGTGAATTTGAAATGAGAATGATGGGAGAATTGAGTTTCTTCCTAGGTTTAAAGATTAAGCAAACTTCTCAAGGGACAATGATCTCTCAAGAGAAGTACATTAAGGAGATACTAAAGAAATACAACATGGGAGATGCCAAGCCAATTAAAACTCTAATTGGAACCCACTTTAAGATAGATAATGATGAATTTGGTCCCTCAGTTAATAAGACCATGTATAGAAGGATTATTGGATCCTTACTATATCTCAATGCAAGCAGGCTAGATATTGTGTTTAGTGTGGGAATGTGTGCAAGATTTTAGGCCTGTCCTAAGGAATCTCATTTAAAAGCTGCAAAAAGAATTCTCAGGTACTTGAAAGGTACAGGGAATCTAGTTCTATATTATCCTTCTAGAGATAGTTTTGATATAGTAGGATATGATGATACTGATTATGCTGGATATCTGGTGGATAGAAAAGTACCTTAGTAATGGCTCATTTTTTGGGTTCTTTCTTAATCTCCTGGGGTTTTAAGAAGAAAAATTTAGTTTCTTTATCTATTGTTGAAGTTGATATGTGGCTTCAGCTTCTTGTTATGCTCAATTTTTATAGATCAAACAACAATTGAAGGACTTTGGTATTTTCTCAAACACAACTAATCTGATGTATAACAACACAAGTGCTCTCAACATGGCCAAGAATCCAGTGCAGCATAAGAGGACCAAGCACATTGATGTGAGATATCACTTTCTGGGAGATAGTGTTGAGAAGGGATCTATTTACATGAAATCTTGCAAGACTGAAGATTAAATAGTAGAGATATTTACTAAGGCTCTTTACAAGGAATAATTTGTGAAAAATAGGATGAGGCTGGGGTTGATCAAAATAATCCGACATACTAGATGAATCTGTTTTTCTCCCTAAAAATGTCTATGATCAGGAGATACGTATCCTTGATAAACTATGTACTTATTGGTCTAACTCAGTATCATACCTTTGCAGGTATGCACCCATGGGGACAACTTTGGAGGAGGACAAATATGACATGCATAAATTTGAGGATTCACTCAAGAAAGAGAGGAACCTGGTCCCATCTCATTGGTTATTATCATAAATATGTATCTTTGTGTTCTATCAGAAAAAGTCGCATCCACTCTCTCTATGTCAAAAAATTCTCTTATTCTAAAAGAAAGGATGAGTCATGCCAAAATTAAAATTGTTCACATCTCATTATCACAAAAAAACCCTTCCTTGTTCTTATTTATTCCTTTAAATCTTATTGTACCCACTCCTTCTGTTATCAAAAGGAAAAATTTAGTCACAAATATCCCTCTTGTGAAAGGGACTTCTAAATGCTATAAATACCCCATTCTCTTGTCTATTAAAGGACTCTAAGCTTAGCATAGATAAAAATCCTCTCATAAATCTTCTTGAAAAACACCTTTCTTCTCCTACTCTTCTAAACCCAAACTCCTTCTTCACTGAACTCATTGATAAAGAATCATTATTGAAGCCTTATAATTTTTCTGGTAGAATATTAATGGATGATGCCTGGGTTGCTGAAAATCCCATCTTCTTGTCAAATAGTCCAAGAAATAGTATGTTTGGTCCTAAGGAACAAAATATTAGTAAAATAACATGAAATCTGGGAGAGAAGTCTAGAAGTTCTACTGAGAAGCAGTAGACTTCTGAAGGACCTGGTCCCAAGAAAAGGAAAATGACTAAAGGATAACCCATCAGCATTTCTAAAAGGGAAAAGTGGAGAAAGAAGGAAAACTTGTGTCTAAAAAAGTGAGAAATAGGTTCTTGAAAAATCAAAAGGTGATAACTGAGAGGATCTTTGACTAAAGTGTGTTAACAGAACAACGCATGATGGAATTAGTTGAGCCTATTAAACTTCAATGATGGCTCTATCTTATGAAAGGACCCATTCCCACAGTCTTTGATAAAGTAGTTAGGGAATTCTATTCCACATTGGATTTTTCTGAAGACAACTTGAAAATGACTATTGTAGTTCAAGGGAAAAGGTTGAATCTTAATGCTACATTACTTGGGAGAATTTTGGTTGTTGCTATCAGTAGTATGAGGACTATTTCAAAGTAAAATCCCTCAATAGAATTTTTAACAAAAGTATCAAAGGTTAAAGGAAACTATGTGGCTGCAGTGAATAGGAAATCACTCAAGAGTGAGTTACAATTAATCTTTGATTTTGTTAACAAAGTAATTCTGGAAAAATAACAAAAGAGAAACATTACTTTAGCTACTATTTGTATATGATGGAGTGTCTGGGCAGTTTTGAGTTCTCTAGTCTACATGCATTAATAATGGTGCACATACATAAAGTTGTTCATGACAAAAATAAAAAACACGGCATACCTTATGGATACTGGTTGACCAAAGTGTTTTCTTATTTTGGTATTGTTTATGAAAATGGAACTACGGAAACTATGCTACAACTATTTGGTATGAAGACTCTGGTCAAAACTGAGTGTGTGAAAAAACAAATCAGGTGACATTTCTCAAAGTGAGCTCAAGAAAGTAATAGAAGAGTTGAAGTTCAACATAGCTACTCATGATGCAGAGATCAATAGATTGCACTTGACACTTAATCGTCTTTCTCATAAGGATCCAAGTGTCTCTGAAGAGCTTAGAACTGAGAATATTTTACTAAAGAAGAGAGTTTCAACTCTAACTGATAAAGTTCTTAGTTTGAATAAAGAGATAAGGCATCTGAACAATAACATGGCTCTATTTCTTCAAACCCTCTTCTTAAGTCCTTCACCTATTAATTTTTCTTGATTCTTGTGGCTTTTTCTCTGGAATATTTAAATTATACATTGGAATGATACTTACCTTTTACATATGAATGAATCTTTGTTTGTGCATTTCATCGATTTCCTCTTTATGTTAAAGTTGTTCTTCATGATAGTGTTGCCCCAATGGCCATGTGCTTATTTTACTCTTAGTTTACTGTTATCAATTTTCAATGATGCCAAAAGGGAGAACACTAAATCCATATGGTAGGGACCGAGTGTGTGTGTTACATGATATTTTAGGGACCAGGTACCAAGAGCATATGTGTTGAATGTTGAATGGCATATTGACAGGAGAAAGAATATTGGTGAAGCATAATAGCATATGAAGCATGATGGTATATTAATAGGGGGAAATTAAGGTGCATAGTGATAGGAGGAACATTCATCGACAGTAGTTGAACATTGATGATTAAAATCTATGGTTGGTTTTTCATCATCTAAAAGGGAGAAAATTGTCTTATCTTTTTTTAATGATGATCAGCTAACAATAAGGGACCAAGTACCTGGGTCTTCATGAATTTAGTACAACTATCACTTTTCTTCACAATTTTGTCTTCTAGTATAACAAACTACACAGGTGAGCTTATACCTATCAGGACACCTGACCCAATCAAATTTCTACCCTAATCATTAGTCTGATATAAAAGGAAAAGAATGATCTCAAATGAGTAGTTTTTGCAATCTGATTGTTTAAGAGAGAAATTGGCAAAAACTCAAATATTGCTCAAGTTCCAAACCTTTGTGTGCTGAAAGAGTATGCGTTCTTCAGTCTAGTCTTGGCTTGTAATTGTATTTCTCATATTATAAGAGTAATTTTTTTTCCTTATTTTTATTGTGAGTGCTTAAATAGATTTACCTGAGTTTTATATTGGATAGATTTAATCAATATCAAGGTGAATTCTTGGCAGAGTTGTCAAGGTTGGCTTGTAGTAGAGTTATTACAAGCCTACTACAAGCAGGTGGAGCCTATAGTTAGATTCAAATTGAGTCTATAATCAAAAGGTTGATTATAGTGGATTATTGGGTTCATGTGAGGGCAAGCCATGGTTTTTCCTCCCTTGAGCAAGGAGGTTTCCATGTTAAATCTTTGTGTTCTTTAAATTTCTGCAAAGTTTTAGCTTTTCTACTACTTTACTGTATTATTGCTTATGACTGACTTTAATGGACCTGATGGGATCATAGTGTGGTGCAACCCCCCATATTTAATCACACATTATCCTCAGACAGGACAGATGAGGTTCCACAAGTATCCGATCTTCTTAGAGGCATGATCTAAAAGGTGAACAAACGGGAATTAGAGGAGATTCAACACCTTAGACTCTATAGCCTAAAAGTAGAACAATAAGAAGGGGAAATATTCCTAAATGCCTCGTAGCCTCTCCCTTATAAGTATGGTGCGCTACATACCTATAAAAGAGACTCTACTTGACAGGGCTTTATAGATACCCAATAGACCATGAACCTTGCTCTGATACCAACTTTTTCACAGCCCAGACCAAGGTCTGGCCTTGATGGGTATCCCACGTCCGACGTGGACCAGAGATCACCCCCTTTGCCAGTCAAACAGAGTATACACACTAACTAGGACAAAGTTCTGAACATATAACAAGGGAAAAAGAAAAAAAGTAAACTCAGAGACATCTATGATATTCCAAAAGAACCAATAACCAATACCCAAGTCCACATCAATATCCACAAAGCCTCTAACCAATCGAGTATCAATAAGAGTTGGGACATGCCCTCGATAATAGCAAAAATTAAGTACAAAGAAAAGAGTAAATAACATAAAGAAACCCAAAATATAAAATGAGGTCTTTCGAAGTATGGAAGCTCACCACTTCAATTTGACTCATGAGTTATCCCACAATCACCTAGTCACTAGTAGAATTATTTTTTATGCCTGCATCGTGTAGGGATATAGTATCTAAAGACAGTTAGTGGGTTGAGCTCTAGCATGTAACTCATGGATAAAGGATAAAATAATCTCATGATCAATAATCCAAAATCCTAATGCACAAAAGTATATGCATATACATATAAATAGATAATGTGTTGTAATAGGGAACAAAGTTTAGCATGCAATTTAAAAACATTAGCCTAGATTGTGTAGCTTAACTGTCATAAATAGGCACCCACGGCCTATATGGGTTCAAGTCCCTCTGTTAAAAGGGCCCCAGCACGTGTTAGATGCACGAACTAGAATATCATGAAAGGTTGGGGAATCCATCGTACCCTACGTCATCCATGATACAAATATACATAGTGTGATATAAGCACATGATTATTTAGACCAAGCCTAAGGCCGCAAATATGAGTTTCCAATATCAGTCCTTTGGAACTCACACCTTTACGGTTAGCTAACACAGCCCCCTTTGAGTCCAATTAAAATATTTAACTCAATTAACCCAACTATTACATTAAGGAGTCAATCATAAAGACATCGCTAAGTGGTATCGTGATACCAAATTTCACTAAGCCAAAACTTTTGGAGAATCCTTGTACCCCAGACTCCATTATTAAAACCAAATAGGGGATTCCTTTGTACCCCCACAACATTCACTTGGTGGAGTCTATTGTACCCCACAAGATTTTCAAGAAAGGCATTCACTTAGGGGAGTCCATTGTACCCCAAAAGATTTTCTAGACTATTCTTATTCGTTACCCATTTATGAAATGCATTAATTTTAAAGAAGTAGACCAAACCAAGTGATTAACTATAATCCAAAACCAATTATGCAAATGGGTTTGGGTTCTTATCAATTTCAATACCAAAAATCTATTTATTTGGGGAATCTTTGTGCCCCTAATTACACTCACCATTCCCAGGCACCCCAATGAGTGTACAAACTAATAATTCAATGCGTAATAATGCAATAGTATTCATGGGAAAAATATTCAAATAATTTCAACCCATAGTTCAAAACACAACATCAAAACAACATGAAAAATAAACCAATTTCCTGCCATTAAGAAAATCCAAGTGTAAGGAGAGAGATACATGCCTCAAACACATAAAAATTTGGAAAAAATTTAGAACTTGGAACCCGGAAGAAGAACGTACGATAAAACTCTTAAGCTTTTCTTGGGTTTTATGTTTGAGAGTGAAATAATAGCTTTTGCTCTTTGAAAACTGATAAAAATAGGCTCATATAATGTTTATAGGTCGTACATAGGTGAAAAGACCTTATTACCCCTCATACTAAGGGAAATAAAATAAGATTGAACAATTTTTACATAGCAGTGCGGCATGGCCTTATCATGGAGGCTAATCTTTCTTCCACACCGCTTATCATGGAGGCACACTGACTCCATGCCACATAAAAATTATGAAGTCAAACCTCTGTGGCATGCTAAAAACACAGAGGCTCACTACCACAGAATACCAAAATAACCCTGACCCTCTTCTGAAAATTCCAAAACTCACCCAAACTATTACCCTTTTAACATCCCTAAGAACATCCAATATCAAAAATCAATGTTTCATACATGGAAAGGTCAAAAATAAAATGGATAAAATTTTAAGGGTATTATACGGTCATTCCTGCCATTCCACATACTTACTAGGCATTCCCTTAATTTGCCTAACTTTCCACACCCAAAACTCGCATCATTGTTAGCCATACACTTACCCTTATGGTTCTTACCATACCTCTTGCAGACTGGATTTGTGCATCCACTATTCATACTTTTCTAGGACTTATATCTAAGCACTCTATCACGAGTATCCTATTAGAACTTAGGCATTGGACCACTAGTAGAAGATGGGGCTAGGGATAAGGACTTCTGGTGAAGCAAAGAACGATTCCTACCATTTGACCTTTGTTGAGAGAAAATGAAATTATCGATTCTGTCCCTCTTATTTTCTCTTTTATTTTCCTTGGGGTTCTTTTCCTTAATTTGTTGAGCATGAACCATCAACCTGGAAAAGTCTATCTCCTTAATCAGAATTACATACCTACACTCCTTGACCATATCCTTAGAAACTTTAAACATAAACTTACTCATTCTAGCCCTAGATTCAGCCACCATAGTCAAAGCATGCCTCACCAACTAGGTAAACTTGAGTGGGTACTCCTTCATACTCATGTTGCCCTGCTTGAGGTTAATGAACTCTTGCACTTTGGATTCATTCAACTCAAGTGGGAAATACCTATCTACAAAAGCAATAGCAAATTAATCCCACTCTACAATCCCTTCTTCGGCACCTTTATCCTCCTTCTATTACTTAACCCAGGTGTGAGCCACACCTCACAATTAGGAAACAGCTAAGTCAGCACTCTCACTAGAAATTACACCCATTATATTTCACCTTCTACACACAGTCAAGAAAATGCTAGGGATCCTCCTTAAACTTGGATTCAGAGAACACCGGGGGATTCATCTAGGTTAAGTCTCGAATCCTAGTTGTTGCCATATTCACTACCTGATTGGCTAGGTACATAACCTATTGGTTATTTTGGGTCTACATATATTGACCCAAGGCCGTGAAATCATCCCTGAATTTAGTATGAGAGATCTGCTTATCGATGTTGGGTGTATTTATACATTTAGTGTACAATTCTAACATATTTAGCCTTGTTTTGAGAGCAATTTATGTGCTTAACATGTTAATATTGATATAAATAATAATTTAAGTGTACAATTATATGATTACAAGGTTCAATGTTCTTTTCAAACATGTTTGTACTTAATTGAGTCATTTAGATTTCCATCGAGAAAACTAGTTTTACTAGCTTGAGCTAGATTCGTGTCTAGTTGGTTTCGTTGGATTCTAATGTGTTTATTTAATTCAAAAGGTTTAAATGTGTATTTATGAGTGGAATAACTTGTTTGTGATGTGCAAAGTTTAATTTGAGTAAGTCAAGAGTCGAAACATAAAGCCAAAGATCATTGCAAATTTGCTTAGTCTTAGTTTGTGTTGTGATTCATCTTTGAGGATGTTTTATTGTTTTGATCTCTAATATGTGGTGTGTGACTATGTTCAAAGATTTTTTATCTGAATACGGTGATATATTGATGATATAAATTTTAAAAATCCATAGAAAATACACCACGATACAAGGGCTGAAAGATGGGACGATAAAGACTTAACCAAAATTTTGGATAAAATTTCCAGTGTGTGCGCACGATTTGAATGCGATACATTCTTCATTTAGGTGCAGCCATGCATGTTACGCACCCTTCAATCTTGTGCACTACTGCATGTGACGCATGTTGCACTTCACCGATCCAATTTTGGCCAAGTCCCACATATACTCGGATTGGCATATACTATAAATGTAATATGTTGTATGCACACTGCAAAAGGCAGCTGGTAGGTTCTTCTTGGATCATGTGACATATACTTAATCCTAAAAATATTAGGATTAATATATTATTTTATATATACATATTTGTTAGGCAAATGGGACTTGGACAATACTTGGAGAATCTTGAATAATTCTGAAGTGGTGGTGTCGGTTTGAACGGTTCGGACATATTTGTGGAGGCTGCCACTTCTATTTAGGTTTTTGTTTTCTCTTTAATTAGCTTGTTGATTATTCGTATCATGTATTCAATTATTTGGATCATGATTATGAATATTATCAACTAAAAATCCTCTTTTCAGGGTTAAAGCCAAGAGCATGAGTACTATTATTTTGAATTAATTTTGTTTGATTTGCTTATCATTATTGATTGTTGCTTATTGTTGTTTTAATTATTTTATGGATTTATCACCCGTAAAATACATATATTGTCAACCTTTTGATCTCGGGAGGGGAATAGGGAGATATAACATGGGAATAAACAAAGTAGGGTTTGTATTCTTTTATAAAATAAGGAATTCAAATTAGTGTCTAGGACAAGGATGTACTTAGATGCCTTACTTGATTCAAATGTAGGATGATAGATTTAATAAATCAATTGGATTATTATATTCTCGCTTAATGATGTAGTTATAATGTTCATATTAGGTAAACAATTAGAGGACGGGAGACCCTGATCATGCGATTAACCCTATAAGTCAATAAACAAGATAAGAAAGTTAACGAATGAAGTTCAATAATATAGTATGATTGTTCGAAGTGATTTAACCTTGGGCTTTAATCCATTGATTGTCCCAAGACTTTTATTTTTACGCACTGTTTACTTATTTTTAGTTTACAATTATTCAACACTCTTCTTAGTTACTTTATCTCAATTGTTAAACTAGAAATGGATAGTTGTTGACACAAGTCCCTGTGGGATCGATATTTGGCTTTCTTGAAGGCCATTATATTACTTGGTAGACCACGTACACTTTTGTGTGCACTTAGACGCTGTCAAGTTTTTAGCGCCATTATCGAGACTTGTAGATTGGCAACTATCTTATTTTTAGTTCATCTATATTGAGTTGTAAATAGTTTAGTTTTTTAGGGTTTTTTAAGTTTTTTTTATTTCTCTTTTTATCATTCTTCTTGACATGGCAGCCTGGGATAGATGGTTTGTGAGTGATGATGATTCTATATAGTGTATGGTTTGTAGCAATAGTGATCATTCTGAAGATATGTGTGCTATCAACCCCGATTCAGTAATATTTATTGCCTATGATCAAAGAAAATACTATGTGAATGCTTACAATCAGCAACAGCAGTTTTTGCAGCCTCAGGTTTAAAATTACCAGGCCCCATTTCAAACGAACAATTTGGAAGAGAAGCTGAAACAAATTTTAGTTGATCAAGCACAGTTGTCAGTAGATATAAAGAGTTATAGGGCCAATTTAGAGCATCATTAAATTGTTATAAGGAACTTGGTGATGCAGATTGGGCAAGTGCAACAGGTACATGATACCAGACCTTAAGGTGATTTGCCAAGTGACAGTGAACAAGTAATTACAATCACTTTGAAGAATGGTACAGAGCTTAATGAAGAACCTTCAAAGACAATTAAGGAGGTAGATGCAGAGTTGACTTTCCAACCTATTGAAGACAAAGTTACTAACAGTTCAAGGAAGTTTGAGTACTCAGAAACTGAAATTGTTGAACAGGTTAAGGAGATACTACCCTCACCGTATGAATCGCATCCATTCAGTTGTCATCTTTTTTTTAGATTAAAATTGAGAAGGTAAATAAGAGTAAAGGTGTAGTGGATAGTATAAATTTTGAAGTAGGATTGGATGGGCCTCATTCAAAACACTTTTCTATATTATGTTTAGATATTATCTTGTCTGTGGATTCATTTAAAATAGTGGAAGAGCGTGAAGATAAGGAACAAGAATCCTATATTCTTAATTTTGCACCAGACAAGCAACATAAAAAGATACCTCATTTTAAGGACGGGTGGTTTACCATGCATCATCCATTACTCTGTTCCTTAATACTAGTACCACCACCCTATGAGCGAGATAAAAACATGGATGTGATGTTGGGGGTGAAATTCATATCCTCAAGGTGGAGGAAAAAATTGATATGGGTTGTGCCGCGACACTAAATTAGGCGCTTCTTGGGAGGCAACCCAAGCTAAGGTATGTTTTATTTTTAGTTTTTTATTTTTATCTCATGTAGTTTTTATTTTGTTGAGTCACAGGTTGATGGAAAGTCTGAGTACCAAAAAACTGAGCTAAGGAGCATGGCAAAGACTAAGGTGGGGTCCTACGGACCTCCTCTATGTGAAAAAATGCTACTAGCTAGTCCTAGAGGCCTCAAGGAGTATTTCTATCTCTTACTTTTTAAGTTCACTTTAGGGACAAAGTAGAATTTGAAGTGTGGAGTGGGGAAATTTCCAATTTTAGGCTCAATTTAAAAAAATTTAGGTGAGGAATAAGCGAGATATTCTTGTTGGTGCTATTTTTTATTACATGGTGCAAGTGTTTTGTTTGGTAAAAGCATGTTGATTGAGGGAAATACTATTTTTTAGACTCCTAGGCTCATGTTTATGACTCTTGTATGTGTTGGCTTAAATATTGAATTCGTGCTATTATTGGTTGAGAATATATGATGATTTTGTGTGACTCAAGCATGTTCCATGTGTGATGTGAGTTTTTGTATATTCCTTGTCACATGTGATGTCTAGAACTTGCCCGGTGTGTGTACAAAGGGAAATAAAGAATGTCAGTTTAGGAAATGATATAAGCATTTCTTTGATAACCTTATTTTAGACCTTGTTTTTTACCTATCCTTGTGTATAATCCTAGTTAAACCCCATTGAGTCTTTAGCTTTTTATTTGGAAGCCTCATATGTAGCCTAATCCCTTCTTTGGTAAACCTTAATTTGATCCAAAAGCTCCTAGGCGCTTTAATGAAAAATTAATTGAGTAAGAAGTTTGAGAAATAAGAGGAGAAAGGTGAATTTCATGCCCCAAGGTAATAGCTATTGGTGTTGATAATTGATGTGTGGTGGATGGGTATGATATAATTTATGCTAGAAATATTGACATGGTTGTGGAAAAAGAGAAAAACTGATTCAGGTGGTAATAAACAATACGTCCACCATGTGTTTGTGAAAATGCTTAAAAAGAGATAGGGCAAAATAAATGAATAGGGTAGTCAAAAATGGTGTAATTTGGTTGTTGAAGAATGGTTTTAAATGTATAATATAGTGTATTAAAGAACTTAGAGGGGTGAGTCACTATTCCAAAATAGTTCCTACTCGTCCTTTAGCCTATATTACAACCCGGAAAAGTCCTAATTGATTCTAAGCTTTACATTCTGATACTAGTGGAGTACTACACTAAGGGCAAGCGTATGGTTCATTATGTGTAACTTATGAATTCTTTATAAGAGTGAGCGTAATTTGATTCTTGTACTCATTGTTATAAATTGCATTATTGTGAGTGATTATGGGTAACTCTCTTATTATGAGGGGCACACATTTGATGAATATGGGGGATTTGTATGATGTCCTTTATTGTGAAATATGCATGATTTTTCCAACTAGGTAAGTCAATTCTTGAGGCTAGGATGTTTTGAAGTAGTGTTCATAAGCTTTCAGTTGTGTAAATAACATGCTTGGTGTAGAAACTTGCACTTCGTATCGTCATTGTAGTACTAACTTGAGTGTCTTGCATGTCGTAGAAGTGTAGAGTCTCCTCAACTTATGATGCTTAGAGTAAAGAGTTGTTCGAGGATGAACAAGGCTTTAAGTGTGGGGTGGCGATGTTGGGTGTATTTATACACTTTAGCGTACAATTCTAGCTTATTTAACCTTGTTTTAAGAGAAATTCGTGTGCTTAACTTGTTAATATAGATATAAATAAGCATTTAAGTGTCCAAGTATGTGATTACAAGGTTCAACATGTTTTCCAAACAAGTTTGTACTTAATTGAGTCATTTAGAGTTCTATTGAGAAAACTAGTTTAACTAGCTTGAGCTAGGTGCGTGTCTAGTTGGTTTCATTGGATTCTAATGTTTTTAATTTGTTCCAAATGGTTTAAATGTGTAATTATGAGCGTAATAACTTGTTTGTGATGTGCAAAGTTTAATTTGAGTAAGTCAAGAGTCAAAATATAAAGCCAAAGATCATTGCGAATTAGACTAGTCTTAGCTTGTGTTGTGATTCATCGTTGAGGATATTGTGTTGTTTTGATCTCTAATATGTGGTGTGTGTGACTATGTAGGAATATTTTTGAGCTGAATACGGAGATATATTGATGATATAAAGGCTGAAAATCCATGGGAAATACACTACGATACAACGGATGAAAGATAGGACGATAAAGACTTAACCAAAATTTTGGATAAAATTTCCAGTGTGTGCACTCATTTTGCATGTGACGCATGCTTCATTTTGGTGCATCCATGCATGAGACGCGCCGTCCATTTCTGTGCACTACTGCATGTGATGCATGCTGCACTTCACCGATCCAATTTTGGTCAAGTCCCACATATACACGGATTAGCATATACTATAAATGTAATATGTTGTATGCACACTACAAAAGGTGGCTGGTGGGTGCTTCTTGGATCACGTGACATATCCTTAATCCTAAAAGGATTAGGATTAATATATTAGTTTACATATACATATTTGTTAAGTAAAGGGGACTCTGACAATACTTGGAGAATCTTGAATAATTCTGAAGTGGTGGTGTCTGTTTGAACGGTTTGGATATATTTGTAGAGGCTGCCACTTCTATTTAGGTTTTTATTTTCTCTTTAATTAGCTTGTTCATTAATCATATCATGTATTCAATTATTTGGATCATGATTAAGAATATTGTCGGTTAAAAACCCTCTTTCCGAGCTTAAAGCGAAGAACATAAGTACTATTGTTTTGGATTAATTTTGTTTGATTTGCTTATCATTATTGGTTGTTTTTTTATTCTTGTTTTAATTATTTTATGGATTGATCACCCTTAAAATACATATATTGTCGACCTTTTGATCTCGGGAGAGGGAATAGGGAGATAGAACGTGGGAATAAACAAAGTAGGGTTTGTATTCTTTTATAAAATAAGGAATTCAAATTAGTGTCTAAGACAGGGATGTACTTAGATGTCTTACTTGATTTAAACGTAGGATGATAGCTTTAATAAATTAATTGTATTATTACATCTCGCTTAATGATATAGTTGTAATGTCCATATTAGGTAAACAATTAGAGGTCGGGAGACCCTGATTATGCGATTAACCCCACGAGTCAACAACCAAGATAAACAAGTTAACGAATGAAGTTCAATAACATAGTATGATTGTTAGAAATGTTTTAACGCTGGGATTTAATCCATTAATTGTCCCAAGATTTTTATTTTTACGCACTGTTTACTTTAATATTAGTTTATAATTATTTAACACTCTTCTTGGTTGCTTTATCTTAATTGTTAAACTAGAATTGGATAGTTTTCGACACAAGTCCCTATTGGATCGATATTCAGATTTCTTGAAGGATACTTTATTACTTAGTTGACCACACACACTTGCGTGTGCGCTTGGGTGTTGTCACTCATTCAGAGGGTCTTCCTGAATAGGCGGTGGTGCAGGTTGGTCCCCATTCCTCCTTCCATTATTTCTTCTGGGAGGCATTTTCTATAAATAGATGAAGGACGAGTTAGAAGAGGAATTTTAATAGACCTCATTCTTCATCGCATGACATAAACAATGAAAGAAGTGAAACTTTTCCTAAAACGCCTTGTAGCTTCTAAGCCAAAAGTGAGGTGTACTTTATACCCATGAACAAGACTCTACTTAACGCATCTTTTAGATATCCTAGATGTAACACCCCGTATTCAAGTACATATATTGGCGTATTCAAGTACGTGTATTGGTCTTATTTATATGGAATTAATTTTATTTTATTTTATTTATACCGGAATTTTCCCGTCGATGGTTCCATACGAAGGTTATTGAATAAACTTTCCAACGATATAAAGATTTCCAAAAACGGATAGGTTTCGGATATAATCGAGCACGTTCGAAACTATAAAACGGTGGCCGGGATATTGGGAATAGTAAATGTGTAGGAAAATTTCCTGCACACAAACTACTGAGGCCAGCCATTTTTTTGGGTCAATTTTGAACGATCATAACTCCTTTAATATAATTAACTGGGAGAGATTCCACCTATTAAAAGAAATATCTTTGAGTCTTCTTTCCAATGCAATTGGTTTCATCCAAATCCGACATTTGAGTAATGAGTTATACTCGTTTTACTTCAACCTCTCAAAACAGATTTTTAGGGTCAACTTCAAATGATCATAACTCCTTGTACAGGATGAACTGGGTGGCATACTTTATATTGAATGAAATACCTTTGAATTATCTTTCCAACGATACCAATTTCACCCAAATCCGATATCGGAGCAAAGAGTTATGGTCGATTTACTTTAGCCTATCAAAACAGTCCGCCATGGATAGATTCGGATTTACTTAAATTTTAAGGGCAATATGGTCATTTTCCATCACCTCATGGACGAAAATTGGTCATTATATACATATACTTAGCCTCATATCCATCATTTATCATCCAAATTATTCTTCAATAATTTGGATGATAAATGATGGATATGAGGCTAAG